>NC_090725.1:297566413-297688913 GCF_036898095.1 Palaemon carinicauda | reverse complement strand
AGCTCTTTCATATATAAACTATAAAGAGAAACTTATGTATTTATATAACACACACACGCACATAGAAATTACAAAATTTCAACAGAACCATTAGGCCGCACTGGGGTATACTAAGGAAAAGGTCAGTAAAACTGATCATTTATATAATTTTCATTATTGTTCCATACTCGGAGAATAGAAAACATACAAAAAAAAAAGGAATAAAAGTAATTCTACCAATGATTTACCATATAATAAGGAAATCTAATTTGAAAACAAAGTTAAATAAAGTAGAATAAGAACGAAATGTTAAAACACGGAAAGAATAATCCTTGGGTGAGCCATTACAGAGGTATACCTTCGATATTACTACTAACATGAACTTATTTTGACAGGTAATCAAGAAATGTAAACAAAAGATTATAACCTTAAATTGGTGACTTTATATTGGTGTAATTGATAATTTATAGAAATTTATGGTAATTTATATACACCATGGGTTAATTATTCGACTCAATTCATCATTTATAGTGGTAAATATGACAACTTTCGCCCAAATTGAGTAACACAGGATCGTTGGAGAGAGAGAGAGAGAGAGAGAGAGAGAGAGAGAGAGAGAGAGAGAGAGAGAGAGAGAGAGAGAGAGAGAGAGAGAGAGAGATATTTCGCATGTGGAAAATCCTGATTTAGATAGAAAAACCAGTAAATGGAAAATACAGGAGAGAGAGAGAGAGAGAGAGAGAGAGAGAGAGAGAGAGAGAGAGAGAGAGAGAGAGAGAGAGAGAGAGAGAGAGTTGATGGGGGTTAGGTTGGTGTTTTCTTAGCATTATTATTGAATATTGAAGATACGTATAATGGAAGCCATAGTGAATATAGAGGAGCTTTTGTATATCGATGGCCAGGGCTTCCAACGTGCATTGGAAGTAGACATTTCCTGTTTCATAGCCGTGCCCGTCGTACCACAAAACCTGTAGAACACCAAACCTAAACTTCCCCACCTAACCTAACCTATTACAGGAGCGAGAAAGTGGATGTCAGGGTGGTATGTATGTATGACAGCGGCCACATGTATGTATTATGTCTAACTTCGAATACGGCAGTGTAAGGGGGGTCGTTGGGGGCCGTTAGCCCCCCGGGTAGATAATTAGGTAAGGACACGACTTGTAGATTAGGTTGGGGCGGAAAGTTTAGGTTAGTTGATGTTCATTTTTAATCAACATGAAGAACTGGCCGCTGATATACAAAAGCTCCAAAATGAGGTGAGGTTAGGTGGTACACTTGTTTATTTCCTTTGTAAAATGTTGGGTCAAGATATACTGTTGTACAATATTCATAATGAAAAAAAGGAGAAGAGAGTTCTTGGTGTATTTAAAGGTTATTTGAACAATTTTGCTTGAAATATATGTGAAAAAAAAAAAAAATTCAAACTATTGATGTTTTAAAATTTCAGAAGCAATGACTAAAAAACAACATTTAGTTTTGATTTACTATAGTACAATATTAACCAAAGATTTATGTAAGTATTTACTGTACCAGCTGAACTCGGTTGAGTCCCTTGTCAGGCTGGGAGGAACGTAGAGAGTAGAGGTCCCCTCTTTGTTTTGTTTCATTTGTTGATGTCGGCTACCCCCCAAAATTGGGTGAAGGGCCTTGGTATATGTAATGGATGTATGTATTTTAATAAGACCAATGAATTTGATCACTAAAATCCTAGAACCTTCTCAATATGCCCATTTTTTGGCGGCAATTGAAGAAGAAACTGACCAAATGCGTTTCTCAAAAGTAAATTTGCAATCAAGGATCACCTATTTTCAATCAAGAATTCACTACAATTTCAAATGACTTGTATATAGTGAAGAAACATTATCAAAACAGGGGTCCTTTATTTTTTACCCTATCATAAACTTGCATAGAATAAAAACTGTTCAGAATGGGAGCCTTTGTATATCAGCGGCCAGTTCCTCCAGCGAGCATAAAATAACTAACCTAACATACAAGCCATGTCCGTATCTACTTACCTAACACGGGGGGGTGGGGGGGGGGTGGCGCTAACATCCACCTGCAAACCCCCTTACACTACCATATTCTTACTTACATACATACATACAGTTGGACTCAGGTTAGTACAGTTAGGGAAAATAAAAATTACTTAAAAAAATTTGTGGGTACTTAATATCACTTACTGAGTAAATTTTTCAATAGCTTGAGAATACAGCACACTTCTATGCTCCTTTGCTGTGGTGTGCAGAATGATATACTACCAGGCTTATTTGCTCAATAGTTTGGTGGAAAACATACATATGCTAACTTAAATTGACATTACACAATAAGAGAAATTTTCTTGCTATCTATACCCTTCGAAGAATCAGAGGGTACTTCTAAGATAATAATAATCAGCAATGAGAATTATGTTAGATTTTACCGTAGTTATTTAAGCGGTTAATCATATCAATGGATGAGACTTATAGAAGAGTTTGGAGAGACTTAAGGAAGCTTAGGCTTGAGGCTCTTCTGAATGAGTGAGGGATAGAGTGGGAGGCCTAAAAGAACATATCATTCATCAACTGCCACAAACCTGATTACTGTTATTGCTGCTTGATTACTTAGTTCTTTGTCCAAAGTAGAAATAGTAATGACTGCTTATAGAAGAGCCATTAACAGTTTTTATGACCTGCACTTGATAGACCAGGTAATAACTATTTTGGATTAGGCGATTACTTTTGGTTAGTCTGTCTTCAACGACATCCCATCTATTTAGCTTGGACTGGATGGTTGGGGATTCAGTAAAAGTTAAAAAAGTTGCGGGTTTTAGGTCTCCACTGAGACGATTTACATCATTCTCCTCGGGCGACCATTACCCAGCAGGGACTATCACTAGTCCCCTCTAACCTCCCCCCCCCCAGGCACCACCCTGGGAGTAACCCCCGGTAGAAGGTCTCACGGTATTCGCGTCCCTGGCGGGGACCGAACTCGGGACCTCTGCAATAGAAATCCGCGACGCTACCAACCTTGCTATCTATCAGATTCTGATATCCAATATTGTCTTCAAATGTTTAAATGGTTACTCATGAATGGTAGAGGCAAGTAACTGTAACAATACCCTAGAGACTAACCATATATATATATGATCAGTACCCAAGCCCCCTCTCCATCAACCTAGAACCAGGAAAGGCAAGGCAATAGTGCGGATGACTCAGCAGGTACTTATAGGCTCCCTAGCTCACAAGGATGGTGAGGTTACCAACACTACAAGAAACTATCAAGCGTGGGCAGGGCTCAAACCCACGTCAACAGATCGCCAGGTAGTGACGTTTCTAATAGACTACCAAATCTTTAACTTCCTTCTCAGTCTCAGGAATGGGGCAAAGTTATTTGCCTCAAAGTTGTCAAAATCAGCTTCTAAACATAGCAGTGTCATTTACGGTAATCCAATTTGGGAGACAATAATAGACTGTTATTTCTCATGCAAATAAACAGATTTGTAAATTGTCATCTTGATGACTACATTTGAGTCGCATGAAGAGTGTACATGCTTTGACTATTTAAGCTTTACCTTTTCTTGATTGAGATATAATTCAAAACAGAATGTCTTGGAAGACTAGTGTGAGTAAGTAGATGAGAATCATAACTTAGGTCAGCTATAACTTCTAACTCTAGTTCTACATTACCATCATCATCTCTTCCTATGCCTATTGATGCAAAGGGCCTCGGTTAGATTTCACTAATCGTCTCTATCTTGAGCTTTTAAATCAATACTTTGCCATTCATCATCTCCTACTACACGCTTCATAGTCCTCATCCATGTAGGCCTGAGTCTTCCAACTCTTCTAGTGCCTTCAGGAGCTCAGTTGAAAGTTCTACATTATAGATATGAATGTTAATGACAATGTGAATTAAGAGGTTGTTTTCTACTGTAAAAAACAGTAAAGTGACATTATTCTAGTAGCATTATCTTTAGTTCATACAACAGATTTAATTACTATTCTTTGCTCTATTTCAGATTCTAACCAGATCAGAAATAGCAAAGCTGGACTTGTGAAATTAGTAACCAGACTCGAATTGCTTGTAAGGTCTTTCAAGAGGTATCTGAAAATCATCATTGGATCGCCTTGTATCATGTGATTAAAAGCATGTTTTTCTTGGAGTCAAGAAACTGGAAAAAGGAGAAGCTATGTGAGCACTAATAGAAGTAATTGTGGTCTATGAATTTCTTAGTACTTTTTATCATTTTTTAAATTTACAGTATTGCAATTGCAGTTGGTCTGTGCAAAGCTTGAATAAGGTAAAAATGAGGTAAGACATCTTATATCATGTATTAAGTAATTGGTTGTGGATATAAAATATTCAATTTTCAGAAAACATGGGTATTTAAAGCATTTTTTAAAAGATTTTGCCTCTTACGTTTTATCTATTTGTAAGAATTTGATTAACTTATCCTGTAAAATGATTTTTGTGTAATATCTTTCTACCATAAGGAATTAATAATTGATCACACTATGGATCAAACTTTATGAATTTTATGTATTGTAATGTAATTTAACGGAAGCTTCACTATTTCTTTATAGAATTTCAACCATTTAATACAATAGAATATTTAATGGATTTGTATCCAGACATATGAATAGCCCAAAGTCCATGAGAGACTGTCTAAAGAATACTTAGAAATATGGAAAGATGGAAATATTGATTATCTAAGAAACTACTTGTTTAGAACCAATTGCATCATGGATGTGGAAATCGGTCCCGTGAAAATAGAGGAGGTGATAGTTGCCGAAGGAAATTTGGGCGACGTTCCGTATTCGTGTAATGAACAAGATATAAATATCTTTGAGCAAGTCGATCTGGAGATTTTGCCGCAAAAGAAAGTAAGTACGGGTAAGCGTCCTTACGTTTGCAGCACTTGCAGTAAGACGTTCATCAAGAGCAGTCATCTGAAACGTCACGAGCGAATACATACGGGCGAACGTCCTTACAACTGCAGCGTTTGCAGGAAGGATTTTGCCATGAAAGATAACCTCAAGCAGCACGAAAAGACCCACACGGAGGAACGTCCATATGCTTGTAGCATTTGTGGTAAAACTTTCCGTAAAAAAGCTGCCATTACTCAGCACATGAGGATACACACAGGAGAACGACCGTACACTTGTGATCTGTGTGGGAGAAGTTTTGTTCAAGCCGGCCACTTAGAGACCCACAAGAAAAATCACATTGGAGATCGCCGATTCGGATGTGACCTGTGCGGGAAAAGATTCATTGCGAAACCCACGTTAGATAAGCACATGAGAATTCATACGGGAGAGCGACCATTTTCGTGCACTTTATGCGATAAAAATTTCATTCATAAGATTAGCCTTACCAACCACTATAAAGTACACGCTGGCATCCGAGCCTTCTCTTGCGAAATATGTAGCAGGAGTTTCATTCACAAAATAAATCTTGACAAACACAAACGAACACACACTGGGGAACGGTTATTCTCCTGCGATATCTGTAAGAAAACTTACACGACGAAAGACCACCTCAACCACCACACCAGAAAGCACACAGGGGAAAGGCCTTTCAGCTGTCATATCTGCGGTCGGAGTTTCATTCAGAAAGGGTGTCTGAGTAAGCACTTCAGAGTACACACAGGAGAACGTCCATTTAACTGTGATACTTGCGGGAAGACTTTCAGCCAGAGAGGGCATCTCAACAGGCATAAAAAGAACCACACAGCGGAACACTTGTTCTCGTGTAAGACTTGTAACGAAACTTTCCCTCACAACAAAGCCCTTCGGTTACATGCAAAACGCCACGAAAGGGATTCTGTTTATCCCTGTGAGGAATGCAGTAAAATTTTTCAGACCCCACTGAAACTTAAAAAACACACGAAGACCCATGCTCGGAAAAAACTGCTGTCTTCCGGTGAGCAGAGAAAAACTGTCTGTGAAGAAGAGAGTCCTCCCAAAAAGAAGAGAGATGCAGATGAAACCTCTTGCAAAAAAACCAAGGAATTTGTAAGTGTGGATGTAAAACACGAATATGATGAACAGATAAACTTTTCACAAGAGGAGAAAAGTAATTCTCCAAATTGCGAAGAACTCGAAGCACTGTTAGTGTCGGAGACAGGAGACGAAAGTTCTAGCAGAAAGAGTAATGATTTTCTTACCAAGGGAGTAAAGCAAGAGTCTGATGATCAGAAAAATAGTTTATATGGAATGGAAAATAATTGTAAGGATCCTGTAGGAGTTGATGCATCCGTAAAGTCAGATGAAGTTGTTGAAACTTCATGCAGGAAAAGCGAGGATATTCTTAGCGTGGAAGTGAAAGACGAATATGATGAACCGATGAGTGATTTTTGCGAAGAGGAAAGTAGCGATTTCAAGAATCCTGCAGATTGTACTGTCATGCCTACTAAAGACCCTTTATCACTTACGACAGAAGTGGATTTGCAGAGTATCTCGGAAGTTTTTATAAGACAGGAAGAGGAGGATTTCTAAGAATCTTTTAAACGTACATATTAAGGATATAGAGCAGTAGTTCTTAAAGTGGGCAGAACGAGAACGTTGGATTGCTATTGAGGGCCAAAAGCTGTGGGGTAAACAAAGTGGTAAGCTACAACCCTAGTTGGAAAAGCAGGATGTTATAAGCCCAGGGACCCCAACAGGGAAAATAGCCCAGTGAGGAAAGGAAACAAGGAAAAATGAAAATATTCTAAGAACAGTGACATTAAACTAAATATTTTCTATATAAACTATAAAAACATAACAAAACAAGAGGAAGAGAAATAAGACAGAAGTGTGTGCCCGAGTGTACCCTCAAGCAAGAGAACTCTAATCCAAGACAGTGGAAGACCATGGTATTGAGGCTATGGCACTACCCAAGACTAGAGAACAATGGTTTGATTTTGGATTGTCCTTCTCCTAGAAGAGCTGCTTACCATAGCTAAAGTCTCTTTACTTTTTAATTTTTTTTTGCAAAATCTGAATGACCAAACTCAAGTCATAAACACTAAGACAAAGAAACTTGTATAGCGATTATAGATGATGAAATTTATATTAAAATAAACAAATGCAGAGCTTTGTTACGCCGTTTATAGTGTATCAAGGGAAATGGGGTGCAAGGAATTGATCTGAAAGCAAAACGGCAGCCAGCCTGAAAAGAGTTCGGGAACCATTGATCGAAAGTATAATACTGAGGTATATTTCTTTGCTCATGTATTGAGGGGTCTGTGATCGAAAAAACGTAAATTCATTTTATGAGAATTCCTAGCAGCTTAATTAAGAGTGATGCTTGCAGTTGACATGTTACAGAAACCCTTGATCCATTGATTAATGAGCTGACATGTTACAGAAACCCTTGATCCATTGATTAATGAGCTGACATGTTACAAAAACCCTTGATCCATTGAATAATGAGCTGACATGTTACAGAAACCCTTGATCCATTGATTAATGAGCTGACATGTTACAGAAACCCTTGATCCACTGATTCATGACCTGACATGTTACAGAAACCCTTGATCCATTGATTAATGACCTGTTACAGAAACCCTTGATCCATTGATTAATGACCTGACATGTTACAGAAACCCTTGATCCATTGATTAATGAAGTAACATGTTACAGAAACCCTGTGATCCATTAATTAATAAGCTGACATGTTACAGAAACCTTTGATCCATTGAGTTATGAGCTGACATGTTACAGAAACCCTTGATCCATTGATTAATGAACATAAGTTCAAATTTAGGCTTTAATGTTATTAATTATTTCAGCTTATGTGAAAAATAGGGTAAAGTTGTTATTAATGAGGTGATAGAAGAGTTTTGTCATACTTTTATTATGTTTGATCATATGATTTTTTGTTCAATAGGCAGTTAGAATTTTTCATGGACTGTTATATCATTTATGCTATGAATGTTGTTCAGCACATGATCTACCATGAGGATATTTTTAAAATAATTTTCATTAACTTATGAATTGTGTTCTACAGTATAAAAAAGTTGAATTGTGCATATCATAGAAAATGAGGCTTTTAATAGCCAGTTATAAACAAAGTCTATGCTATATTGTTGTAAAGTATATCAATAATTCTCCTAGATTAGAACTTTCAAACATATGATGGGTATCTTTGTGCAATAAACTAAGAATTTTACTCAAGCGCAAAGTAAAATAAAAGTTAACCCTTTTACCCCCAAAGGACATACTGGTACGTTTCACAAAACTCATCCCTTTACCCCCATGGACGTACCGGTACGTCCTTGCAAAAAATGCTATTTAAATTTTCTTTTTACTATTTTTGATAATTTTTTGAGAAACTTCAGGCATTTTCCAAGAGAATGAGACCAACCTGACCTCTCTATGACAAAAATTAAGGCTGTTAGAGCAATTTAAAATAAAAATACTGCAAAATGTGCTTGAAAAAAAAATAACCCCATGGGGCTTAAGGGTTGGAAATTTCCAAATAGCCTGGGGGTAAAAGGGTTAATACACTTTTCTAAAAAAAGTTTATCAGGTTTAAATAACTTTGGAAATTCGTGACGTGTAGGCGTGCTCACTGTCAGTAGAAAGATCAGGTGACTGAGAACAACAAAGGGTTAAGAGTTATGAATTGGATGCCTAAGCTAGTCATGTTGAATAAGACCATTACAACTTAAGAAACGACTCTTGGTCTACATCTAGTTCTTATCTAAGGGACTTACTGTATACTCATTTAAGAAAACCCATTTGCAGTAGCAAATCTATCAGCATGGATTTGCAATAATTATGAAAAAAAAAGAAGTAATCCAGAGACACCAAGTTGGATTGTTGTCTAGATCTCCCAAAGTAGCAATTCAATTGGAAAATGTGTCCAGTAATTTTTAGCTTTGCATAATTTTCCCCGTTGATTAAAGGTATCTTTGGCTAATGGAAATTGACACCATATCTCTCATCTCATCAACTTATAATTTGAAGTATATTTGGGATAGCTAAAACATATAGTCATTATTCTAATTTCCTGAAAAAAAATATGCTACACTAACTAGGAGATAATGAATGGAGAAGTATTGATTTAAAATCTCAAGATAGAGTCGACTGGCGAAATCTAACCGAGGCCCTTTATTTGTGTCAATAGGCATAGGAGGAATGATGATGAACTATATCCACAAGATGCATAAGTGAAATGGTAACATCATCAAATATGAGAGCCAACAATGATGTCACTATTGATAATGTAACATAGTGAGTAAAAGGGCTCATTATTGGTAAAAAGACCTCAAACATGTCAATTTATTACTTGGGTTTGGACAAATTTCATCGTCACGCTGGCCAGCGCAGATTGGTGATGTGTGGAGATTTTTGTCTGATCATTCACAGCAAACCAACCTTGAATGAGTGGCACTAACTAGTATGGTTTTGCTGATCATGGCAATATGTAAACCTTTACACCACGTTAAGGTATCCCTCACTCAGAAAGGGATAAATAAGAGAATACCATTCAATAATCACATACAGTTTTTGTATATCATCATTCTACCATCGATGGACCTGTGTATTGTCACTGTATGGATACAAAGATGACTTAAGTTTATAACTGGCTTTTAAAATCAATGTTTTAAGATTTCAAATAAAATACAATTCATGTTTATATTGCTTAGACTTTTATCACTTAGTAAATGAGAGATCTCTCAAGTTTGTCTTCATAATAAATGATCTGCTGAACAAATTATACATCATGAATCACCTGTGTGTGTATATAAGCCCGTAACTGTCTTGGACATGTTAATGATTTTTATTTTTTATGTTTTGATACACATTGAAACTATTACCTATTGTTATTAAGGTTATTAAGAGAAAACACTGACTTTAGCCTTACAACTTTGATTCAAGAATTTAAGAATAAAGACTTGAAATGTTATAGATAATGAAGAGGGTATTAGATTTTATAGCTTAAAAAAATGCAAAATTCCCAGAATTATAAGAGAATGTCCTAGTGAAAGAATGTTCTATTTTATAACAAAAAATATGAAGAATTGATATTTATTTGTATTTAAAACAAGAAAGCTATCTGTTATAATGTTCTGAATGAAATTCAGAGACTTAGGCGACTTCATTTGAATACCGAGTCAAAAAACCAAACTTTTAAAGGACTAAGGTGACATCATGAAAAACAGAGGTCTAAACCATCTTGAATTTAATTAGTTTAAATTTAGGTATTTCAGATACCTCCTCCTATGATTATTTATGTTCTAGTGGTTATAACATTCCCGTTGAATATTATTATTGTATATTCTACCTTGTATTTTAGTATTAATTCTGTTATCCAAACTTATCCACATATGCTATTACTAGTCGTAAGTATATAATTTTATGAACGTCCAGCTGGAGAGAATTCTCATGTAATTCGTATATTTGTTGGGCCTTGTTTCAGTTATGAAATCTCTTATACAGATATTCTAATACCAAAGATATAGCTTTTATCATTCCCAAATTTACCTTAGTGTCGCCTCTGGAAAATCCCAGAGTTCTATTCATCGTACAGAAGATCCTCAACTTAAAACATTCGAATTACAAATATTCAGAAATACAAACACAAACCCAATTGAAAATAACAAAGATAAGATGAAGAAATACTGTAATAAATCAATATCATATCATTTAACCCTTTTACCCCTAAAGGACGTACTGGTACGTTTCACAAAAGCCATCCCTTTACCCCCATGGACGTACCGGTACGTCCTTGCAAAAAAATGCTATAACATTTTTTTTTTTCATATTCTTGATAATGTTTTGAGAAAATTCAGGCATTTTCCAAGAGAATGAGACCAACCTGACCTCTCTATGACAAAAATTAAGGCTGTTAGAGCAATTTAAAAAAAATATATACTGCAAAATGTGCTGGGGAAAAAAATAACCCCCTGGGGGTTAAGGGTTGGAAATTTCCAAATAGCCTGGGGATAAAAGGGTTAATAGTTAGCAAAACAGCATTAGTAATAACCTGATATCTATTTCATATGAAATCCAGCTATTTGTTGACTTTTGTAGCTGGAAATTATAGGCATGGAATTCACGTTAGGCCTACCCTAGTCCAAAATTTAACAAAATTGGACTTGCAAACAACTCGACTTAAAAACATCTTCTTGTAACCAATTAAGTTTGTAAGTTGAGGAGCTTCTGTATTTACATGTTAATATAAGTGCCTGACCTTTGACCTAATTTTAATACATGTTAATTTAGTTGTATCCAAAATATATTAATCCACTACCAACATTAGGAGAGTGAAGTTATGAAGTGAAATATATATAAACAAGCTCCAAACAGAATTCATCTTAGGGTCTGTTCAGTGTTGTGAGCTGGGTACTGTCACGGCATTTTATAGTGAATAGTTTAAAGGTTATTGTATGGTTTTGACTATTTGCTTACTCATCATGTTACTCATTTCATTTTACATTTTTTATTTGTTTCATATCATGTAATTAAAATCTATGAATTTCACTTATTTTGAAGTTGTGAGGAATTCTTTATTGGGGTGAGGGGGAGGATAGTCGTAGTAGAAGGCATTAGTCGGGTGTAGAACGGCACCTCGTAGTTCCAGGGGATGTTGAAGAAGGAGAGGTCTAACTGGTGAGGGACCTATGGTTGTGGTTCTTACACGCCCCAGTTACTATACCGACACTCATTAGAGTGAGCGAGCTGGTTTTATTCCTAGCATTCCATGCATCTTTTTTATCTGGTATATTTAGCAGTATTTATGCCTCAGAAATGGTGCTAAAAGGAGCATTTCACTGGGCGACACAGGTTCCTCGCCCAGAAATAGATTTTTCCTTCGTCAAAATCCCTTTTTTAATCTTCTACAACCAAAAGACATGTGATATAGTCTTTATTTATATTAGCATACACTTGAATATTATTAATGAGGAGAAAGCTTTACAATATAGGAAATTTTAGTCTTTAAAACACTTACAATTGGAGTCTAATATTATGAGGATTATATTGTGGATGTACTGTATTTGTGAAAATGGAAGGAAAGAAAAATTTATTTCAATCAGGTCATTCTTCCTAGACTTATTTACAGATTCAACGATCATTGATAGGAAGTGGATAGCTCATTTTTCCATATTACGAACAAGCCCATTTTGCTTGTACTGTATCTTAAGGATCAATAAGTAAACTTGCTTAATGTTGAATCTGTAATTATTTTGAGTCAAACTTCAATCCATCAGGCATGAATCTTTTTATCTTGCTACTGATAAACTCAGTTTTGTTGTTGTAGCAGCAGGGCATAGAGACCACTTACCATCCGTACAGTATTTTTCATTTCACTGATTTATTTCTTGGTCAGTTGCAAAATTAGAGAAGAACCGATACTGCATTGGAAGCCGGAGATGAGGGGAGATTTGTTATTATAGACAGAAGGCACTGAGCTACCATTGTCAATGACTTAGTCAGTTCCAAAATTAGAAAAGAACCAATAATGCATTGGAAGCCGGAGATGAGGGGATATTTGTTATTATAGACGGAAGGCACTGAGCTACCATTGTCAATGACTTAGTCAGTTCCAAAATTAGAAAAGAACCAATAATGCATTGGTAGCCGGAGATGAGGGGAGATTTGTTATTATAGATGGAAGGCACTGAGCAACCATTGTCAAGGACTTAGTCAGTTTCAAAATTAGAGAAGAACTGACACTGCATTGTAGGCCGGAGATGAGGGAAGATTTGTTACTATAGACAGAACACACTGAACTAGCATTGTCAAAGACTTGGACAGTTTCAAAATTAGATATGAACTGACACTGCATTGTAGGCCAGAGAAGATGGGAGATTTGTTATAGAGACAAAAGGCACTGAACTTCCACTATCAAGGACAGGTACAGACTTAACAAAACCATAGGATTGGAGATTGGTCAGGAATTGTAGAATTAACAGCATCTCATGTGTCAGGGATGACAGAGAATAAATATCCCCTGTTCCTCTAAGCTCTGAGGGGGTTAAAACCCTGGAGGGCCCTTGTTGTAGGCGAGATGAGTTTGTCGATCAAGGCAATCTTAGAGAAAATGGTAATCATCATTCAAGCACAAGATTGGGTGTGATACATCAACTCTCTTAATACTGCCCTAAGAAGATTAACTTACAGAACACCACCTGTGACACAACTCTCAAAAAAGAAAATACTTTAGGATACAGAGCATGCAGTCAACAATGAAGACAAAAAAACAAGATACTATATCTTATTCTGTATATGCCATAACACCTAGTAGGGACTGTTAACTTACTACTTATCATGTACTTGAAACAAGTGAAGTAGCAACTAACATTAGGCGAGGTTTTGCCGAACCAAGAAAATCATGCCTGCGATATCAACATATTTAACAGCCTCAGTTTTGAGGGAAAATTTTTCATTCAGAATGTTTTATCTATTGTATTGAAATTTCTTTTCTAAGTTCAAAAGGGAATATCATGATGTCTGATATACTTAAAGCAATTAACATCACTAAGAAAGTTAGTAAGATTGTATGTTTAGTTAATCATTGCTTTTCTTAATAAGTAAGAAATATTTGTGAAACTTATTCAATCAAAGTGTTTTTCGTAAGTTTGTATTACCAAATACAGTAGAAGCCATTCTAAATTTTATGTAATCCTATTTTCTTTACTGAACATACATAAGAATTTAAGAGATAACCAGGACTCCTCGCTGCTGGGAGGAAGGACACTGGTGATTGGTGCAATACACGAACATACGCTACCAGGGTCTAAGTGATGTCAGGCAGGGCAGCCCATTGGGACTACGGTCTACCCCAAAGCCAAAGCAAAGTTCTTCAAAAAGAAAGCAAAAGGGCTTACCCCATACAAATGGGAAAAAAGCACGTTAATAGAAGAAATAATAAGTATTATATTACTCTAAGTTCATTTGGAGAACTGTAATATGGTTTGATATAACCTTAGGTGAAGCAAGTCACTGATTTAAGAAAATACTTATGAAAGATTATTATTAGCGCTATACTCTTGTGTTCAAAGTAAGATTTGTGTGTTATCTTTAAAGAATCAAGTATAATAGCTCTTATCCCTTTTACTCCCAGGCTATTTGGAAATTTCCAACCCTTAACCCCCAGGGGGTTATTTTTTCCCCAGCACATTTTGCAGTATATTTTTTTTAAATTGCTCTAAAAGCCTTAATTTTTGTCATAGAGAGGTCAAGTTGGTCTCATTCTCTTGGAAAATGCCTGAATTTTCTCAAAAAAAATATAAAAAATATGAAAAAAAAATTTTTATAGCATTTTTTTTGCAAGGATGTACCGGTACGTCCATGGGGGTAAAGGGATGGCTTTTGTGAAACGTACCAGTACGTCCTTTTGGGGGTAAAAGGGTTATCAGGATGACTGGGTTATCTAGAGAGGCACTGATGTATCTTTATCGTATGCAATTCTTTCATTTTATAAGAAATAAAGTATTTTTGTCACTAAGTAACGTTTCATTATCTTCATAGTACCAACAGGTTGGATTTCTATTCAAAATACTGTAGTATATTTTCTATTTTCTTAATATTTTCAATGTTATTCTTAAAGTGTAGTGTGTTTAGCACACTACTGGTACTGTGGTTTTTATGAAAAGTTCATTATAATGTCCCACTGTCTGGTTTAAATTAACAGCAAATTTCTGAATTTTACAGACAAATAAAGCAGTTTTATTAGAACTCCCCATATTTTACCTATCCAATTACCAAATTTTGGAAGAATGGAATTTAACAAAATAAAAAAAATTTTATCCGCATAAAAGATAAATCCTTTATCCTATCCCTATGAGAATCAAATGATTTGTGTCAGTGGTATAAATGAAATACTTTAGATCTACAGTATTCCATTTAGCTTCAAATAGTACGTTTTTGCTCCAATTTTAATTTATTTCATCTCAGTAGATATTGTTGAATTAATATGAAAACAAATGGAATTGGTTCCTAATTGAATACAAACCTTTTATTCTTTAGTTAAGAGTAAGACTGGAATGACCACTGAATCATAACAAGGTACAGTAGCTATAGCTACCAACGGGTGGTGCGGGATTCCCCGTCACTTTCTGAGAAGTGATGTGGACACAGAGATGGAGATTTGAAGGACAGATACCTGGCACTCTTTCTACCACTGTGCAGTTACCTCTGGGTTTCAAGGCATCTAAACACAACTGTGGCCAAGCCTTCAGTGGCTTCCCTGTCTTCTGAACTCAATCCAGGAAAGGTAGCAAGGGGAAGAAGTGAAAAGGATGCTGAAATACACAGTTCCCCTCTACAGGTGCTGCAAGTAGGGAGATGCCTGCCATCCTATTGGATAACATGGCAGTGACATGGGGCCGAGCCACGGATAATGAGTGTCCTTTGGGATGGTTCCTTACTGCCTTTCCAGGATTGTTGGTTCCCCCATCTCACCCATACCTATCCATTTCTATACCTACCTTCCAAGATGCCAGAAGGTTATGACTCAGTTGCCAGTGATGGAAGCTAAGTTGGTGAAGAACGCACTGAAAGTTGTAGATGACCAGTTTCCAGGCTTCTACAGTTGACTCTTCCTGATGGTGAAGGCAGCTGTGGAATGGAGGCCAGTTTTCAAAAGCGCACCACTGAAGAAGTTTGCTCATCAAACCTCGTTCAGGATGGAAATAGTTGTACCATACTGTCTTCCATCAGATAAGGAGATTTAATGATTTTAGTGAACTCAAGGGACTTGAATTTCAAGATACCCATCCATCAATCCTCCCAGAAGTACCTCCACTTTGTTCTCAAGGGAGCAGTGACCTATTTCAAGTCCATGTGCTTCGGACCGTCAACTGTTCCTCAGATATCCATTCTGATGTCTGCTTTGACCCATTTACTTGGGATACATCTCTTGGGGTCTTTCAAAGATTAGTTGATTTTGGCATTTCAAAGATTAGACATTTCAAAGATTTGTTGATTCTGGTACCGTCAGAAGCACGGCTCTTCAGGATCAAGAGAGCCTCCTCACTTTTTTGTCAAAATCTTGGGATTGTGATAAACTGTGAAAAGATGGGTCTCGTACCTACACAAAAGACAAGCTTCCTGGGCATGCCGATTGACATAGCAAAAGCACGAGTCTCTCTTTCAGACTCCCCATCTATATGCTCAGGGAAGTAGCACAACACTTTCCTCGATTACCTTTCATCTCTGGAAAAGCCTAGGCTTCATAGGTGTCTCAGGCAATCTGAAAAAGCAGCAGTCATCCATTAAGTATCTTCACTCTCATCCAGTCCCAGTGGATCAAGAGGTATGGGAAGATCTCACCTGGTGTCTAGGTGACAGAAACCTTAGAGAGAGTTCCCTTGAACTCTCAACCATGAAATGCCTCTATTCTTTGACTGATATCAGGGATTTGTGCCACAAGGCATGAATATGCTACGTAAAACTAATGAGTTGGTGAAGGAACAGACACATCCCTGCAGAGATTATCATTTTAAAATGCTGGTAAAAGAATGATCCTCATCTAAGCCTCTCAGCAGATGAACCTTAAATCTATATGTTAATCCAGCACCAAAGTTCTAAAGTCTGTTTTTTTATCATAGGATTATGGATTTTCTCAGATACTTTGTCTTTCATTACGGATTTTGGAATGGGCTTATTCGTTAAAAGTAACTAACTTCAAACAGAACAATTCTTGAAAAGACAGTACAGTACTGCCTTTTGGAACTAGAAGAAAAAAAATAATTAAGTTCTTAGAGTAGATAGGTTTCATTTGAATAAATTATTTTTAAGATTTGTAAATTATTGGGGTTGAGGTACTTTCCCATTTAATGGAAGTGAAGTTAAGCCTGTACAAAATTATACAAATACATATTGAGAAATTACCATTTATTGGTACAATATATCTGTAATTAATATTACAAAACCACTTCTAAAGTAAATAAAATATACAGTGAATCCTGTGGTTTAGGAACAACTTGCTCCCAAAATATATTTAAAAACAGTACATACAGTTGGCCTTCAAGTTATGCATATCTAATATATAAAATTGAAACCCTTAAATTCTACAAAGCAGAATTCATTTATCTCATTACCACCAAGCACACCAAAAACTATACAGTATATCATAAACAATGCGACCTAATACAAGGAATTGCTAGGATTAGTTTGTTACCATTACTACGGTCATAAAAATATGTTGTTATATAATTAAGGAGTTTGGATCAAGGAAATATTTTTGGGGAGGTGCTGTGTGGTCTTCAAGGACTTGACTGTGAAAGCTAGTGCAGGTAACCCAATAAGACATAAATACCAAAGAAATATTGTCTCCTCAGCCCTAAGTCAGTGTATTAACGTGCAAGGCACAGATTCGGTGTTTATAAGGAGGAAACCTTGCAAATCAAGGCTCATTTGAACCTGCCACAGTACCTCAGTTGCTGAAAGTCGTCTGCTACGAGTGACGTCGTGCGCGGCGTCCATCCAGGATTCAGTATCATATAACCTTATTGTTTACCAAACCAAAGGTTATGAAACTGCAAAAGTGAGTCTACCCAGCCTTAAAATAGGAAGAGATTTACTTAATATATGATTCTATCATATACATGGTTCTATCATATCACTCTTCTCTCCCTCCAATACCAATATCAGATGAAAATGGAAGGACAACTACTTGTAAGAACTGCTAACTGACAATCAGCTCCCTCATCTCATGGTCATATAACCAATTGTATAAGGATGGGAACCACTCTTCACCCTAAAATATTGAGTATTCCAATACAATTATGTATGTAGGAATAGTCTAAAAAACAGGGTCTAAAGAATCACTGTGATATGGCTGTAAAAATAAACTAATCCCGCCTCAATACTAACCTTACTGTAATGTTTTAATTTTGTATACTTTTAAAAAGTCCAAATTTGTGCTTCGGTTGTTATCACTTGCCTTGTCCAGCACTAGCTAGGAAATAATAAGTGATGTAGAGGGGACTTCGTACGGAAAGTATAATTTTGTGTACTGTCGCCGCTTGGTATTCAAATGGTACAGAACGGTTTTGGGAGCAAGACTTTTTTTTTCTGTTAAATGCTGTGCAATATAGCGATGAGTTACAGAGTTCTTAGGGAGGAACTTCGGTATGTATTGTTTCAATAGAAGTTATATTATTTTCAATGAAGTTTTGTATTTACTAGGGAATTGTGTATTTGTTTTAGTTTGATTCAAGTAATGTGCTGGCTATTAGATTGTGTTAATGTTTAATCCTCGAGTGACATAGCCTTCCATATCAGTGTAAAGTACTGTGGGTAAGCGCTACTTTGGCACTTACCTTTTGTTTCCATGTTCATGTGATTGTAGAGTTCTTTATTTTGATATTATATTTCTTTTCGTTACAGTTTTACAACTGGAATTATGGATTAGCATAATAAACTGTGTTAACGAAAATGCCTGAGACTTATTTACTATTCATGCATCTGTCTGGTGTCTAGCCTTGAACCTTATGTCCGTCACACTTACCAAGGTTATGACTGATAGGCTAATGAACACTCAGTTAGGATTCAACTATCATCAAGCCAGAAATTTACTCCAGTACAATTAAAAGTGATAATATTCACCCTTAACTGAGCTAGACATCCTCTAATGAGGTTATGCTAGCCTAGCCAAGGTGTGGATACCCGCAATTAACCTTCCTTCGTATTTCATAACTAAATGTGATAATTAGAACTGGTTGATAAGACATAGGAGGAGATGATGATGAAAACGAAATGAAGTTACCAATTTGGCACCAACAATCAACAACCCTCCCCTTTTACGTCACTAAGATACAAAATGTCTAGGACAGTAAAAGTCATTATGAAATTATAGGAAACACAACACACTAATGTTTGGAAAGAAAGAAAATAAATTGATCACTACAGTGCCAGTGCTAACCAAGCATGCTTATATGCAATAATCAAAACCATGAAAGGGAGAAAAAACCTGAATACAGGTACTGTATTTATTCTTAATAATGTTCTTGAAGTGCCTGATCACACAGAGATACGTGTGTACCCTTCAACAGCAAAGGTATGAATGGTAGATAAGGGTTTGTTGTGACGTAAGTATGCTGGCGAGAACTGGAATGATGGTTCCTTTTTGGGGACGCCATGTATGACGTTGTTCATAGAAGACGGCTTTCAGCTAGTGAGGTGCTGTGGCGAATTCAAATGAGCCTGAACTAAATACCTAGGTCTCCCCTATACACACTGAGTCCATGCCTTGCATGTTGATATGCTGGCCTTAGAGAAGGAGAGACAATATTTCCTTGGTATTCATGTATTGCATTCCTTGTTCTAATCTCTCACAGGAAGTCCTTGGCAACCACATATCACATAAATGCCAAAAACAACCTGAAAACAAAACTTTATTATTGTACTGTATATCCTTATGACTTCTGGTTTCATTCCTTTCTATAGCAATTATAGAACAAAGATGTTAAACAGAAATTAACACATATATCCTTACCAAAATGTCATGTTTGCACTGAACTGTTATACTGTATTAGAGAAAATGTCTGGCTTAAAATGAATCCAAATACTTAAAAAAACTCCACTGGAGATAGAATGATTTTATATCACTTTATATGAGGGCAGGTAAGTTGAAATCTGGCAATTGAGATACTGTATTTTCAGTATCTATTAAAATTATTCGGTTTTGTATTTAATTTTCCATTTTAGATCATCAATACTAAAGTTTATAAATAAATGGAAGTAATTCGTTGGTCCGGAATAAAAATAAACCCTCATATTATTGCACTGTTGGTTATTCAGTTATTATTATCATTATTACATATTGTAGCTTCTTGTAATACACTTAATTAAATCTTGTCGCCACACTACCCATCCTCCTCCACTTTTTCAATAATTTCAAGACTACTTTCAGAATTAATTACTGTTCTTTTATCTACACTTGTCAATGGATCTCCCGAGTTCCTTTTTATACTTGCATCGGTTGTATTAGCTTGGCCTGGCCCACTGTACAGATCACTAAAGACTAAATTACCTCTCAAATGAGTCCTTTTATGCTTATCTAGGTGACCCTTCTGTCTAAAACTTTTCCCGCAATAATGACACGTGAAAGGCTTATCTCCCGTGTGAGTTCTTTTGTGTTTACCGAGTATATCCTTCCGTCCAAAACTCTTCCCACAGGTCGTGCAAGTGTACGGTCTTTCGCCGGTGTGAATTCGCATATGGACGTCGAGGTCGTTCTTCTGGCTGTAAGCTCGACCGCACACTTCACAGGGAAACGGTCGGTCTCCAGTGTGAATTCTCATGTGAACTCTAAAATGTCCCTTCTGAGTAAACGTTTTTCCGCATTCCGAGCAGACGAATAACTTCCTGCCGGTGTGAGTTCTTTTATGTAAGTTCAAAGTGCCACTGTGGGCGAACCTTTTCCCGCATTCCTCGCAAGCAAATGGTCTCTCGACGTTGTGAGAACCGATGTGCTTGTAAAAGTGATCTCTTTGACCAAATACTTTCCCGCAAATGTTGCAAATAAATGGTTTAGCATTAGTGAGAGTTCCTGGAGCAACAGACTTGGCCTGATTTTCAAGAGCTAGTCCACTCGAATTATTTTCTAAAGTTTCCACGTCACTCTCACTCGATAAAAGCGAGTCATTTGTTTTCACTTGCTCTGATACCGGAAGGCAATTAGTAGAGTCTTTTTTTACACTGGTCTCTTTATCGACATGAATATCCTTATTTCTGTTAAACAAACTGTTAGATACTTCAACTTCAATATGTTTCTCTTCAAAATGACTGTCGATATATATTTTCTTTCCTGGATGCATCCTTTCATGGTTTATTAAACTCCCTTTGTGCTTAAAGACTTTACCACATGTATCACATTCGAACGGTCTATGCCCCGTGTGTATTGTTTTATGCAAATTAAAAGTATCTTTTCGGGTAAAACCTTTCCCGCACTCTAAACATGTGTACGGTTTATCACCGGTATGAATAATCATGTGCATCTTCCAATCGGCTTCTTCAATATACCCCTCACCACATACTTCACACATAAATGGCTGGTTACTTGTGTGAGTTTTCATGTGTGCTTCAAGATATTTTCTTTGAGAGAATCCTTTTCTACATTCCGCACAAATAAACAATTTATCTCCTGTATGTGTCCTCGTGTGTAATTCCATAGCCTGAATCTGATTAAACGTTTCCCCGCATTCCTTGCAGACAAATGGTTTCTCAGAGGTATGAATATCCATATGTTTATCTAGGTGTTCTTTATCACTAAACACCTTTCCACATTCTTTACATAAAAAGATTTTTTCATGCAGAGGAAGCGTTACTTGTGATTCACTTAAATTAGTCCAAGTTTCATTGTTCAGTTTGAGGGGGTCTTTCTCTTCGTGATCCAATTCATGCTCAACAGGACACCTTTCACCTTCTGCTTCCAAAGATATTCCAACGTTACTTCTTGGGCTTCTTGTTATTCTCGCTTCGTCACTGAGGAAAATTTCTTCTTGCCTACGGAGATCAACGTCGGAAATGCCTCGCCGAACCAATTTATTTCTTGGTTTTTTTCTCGTGGGCAAGGTTCCCGCAAGGTGGGCTTTCTCATGTTTATCAAGGTGACCTTTATGGATGAATCTTTTCCCACAGCTGGAACAGGAATGTGGCCTATCTTTTGAGTGATTTCTTTTATGTTTAACCGTATGATTAGCGTGGATGAGAGAGTTTTCATTACCAACACAAGCGTACGATTTATTTCCTGTACAAATTCTCTTAAACTTAGTACGACCAATTTTCTGAGTGAAACTGTTTCTAAAACCAGAATCACTTGAGAGTTTTTCTAATGTGTGAGATCTCATGTGAACTTCAAGAATGTCCTTCTGTATAAAATTTTCCCCGCATTCAGTACATACAAATGATTCATCCTGTAAATGAGACCTCATGTGGCGTTTTAATGTTTCGGCCCGACTGAATTTCTTCCCGCAATCCAGACAGTAGTGCGGCTTTCCGGTCATGTGAACGACAACATGTTTTTCAAGATGGGCTTTCTGTTTAAATCCCTTTCTGCAGACGGAACAGGTAAATGGTTTCTCTCCAGTGTGAATTCTCATGTGCTCAGTCAGTTTTCCTTTAAATAAAAACACCTTTCCGCAATGATTGCAAATAAACTTTTTCTCATTGGTCCCAGTTTCCCCTTTCTCATACGAATTGCCATTTACTTCGCATTTCCGATTTTCCACCGATGGGGAATCCTCTTTAATTCCTTCCTCTGTCTTAGTCATGCAGATCTGGCCATCACAGTCCGTCTCTACCTGCATGTCAAGATCATAATCGTAGGAATGTTCCTGTTCCTCTTCTTTGAAAGAACGCACAATATCAGAGGAAGCCATGCTAGGAATATTTCCATTAGTTTGCAAAAGGATCTTCCCCTGCTCAAAAACTATGAGTGTATCTTTACTATTATATGATGCTGATAGAATAGAATTTTCTTAGGTATATAATGGTTTATACATCTAATACATTTTATAACTAGAGTGGCACTCAGTAGAGGGCATGCCTTCGACACCCCAAGCAGTCTTATTTTGCTCTTAATTCCACTGCGTACTTGAACTTGGATGTATCTTCTTCAAATTCTATTGGATTTGTCCTTGAGTCATACACCACAAGTCCGCCAAGTTTCCTTGAAATAGATTTGGTAGTTTTTCCGTAATGTTGTTCACAAACAAAAAATAAACTCCCAAAATACTTGTCATTTACTTAATATTACAATTTTTTAAAATTACTGCTGCATACTTGTACTTTGATATACTTAGTCTAAAATGTTAACAGATTCATCCTTGGGTCATACCCCACATGACAACTGAGTTTGGTCAAAATCGGTTGAGTAGTTTTCGTATAAAATTGCTCACAGACAAACAAACATTAAATAAACGACGGTAGGAGTGAATATATACCCTCCAAAATATTTCCAAGGCAATCACAAGGAATTTATAATGCAGAACACTGACAATGGCTCCATTAATGTTTACAAGAGTGAATGACTTACCAAGCTATGGAATCACTAAAATTATATTTCTTCACCATTTATTTCTGTCTTTGGGATAATTTTCTACATTGTCATGCCTTCAAATTTCCCATGGATCTAGAAATTAAAAATACAAGGTTCTTAAGCTTAAATTTTCAACACTCGAAATACCTAGAAGGAAAACAATATTAATTACCATACAATTGCTTAAACCATTGGTTCCAACACTTTTCTTTATATTGATATCAAGTAACTATGAATGCATTGTAATATTAAAATGAATTCAATCTTAATGTATATTTGATTCTACTCATATCATTTTCTTCTCAACTTTTAGTTTCATAGTTAGTTTTTTTACTCTTCAAATATTTGATTGACAAATTCATACTCTTCATAAATAATACCAATAGGAACCAAATATATAACTTACATTTAATGTTCTCATCTCACAGATCATTCAAGAATAGTTTTCTGCAAATTAAAATGCTTCCATTGTGTAATAATCATCCTTAGTACACTGAGAATTCATTCAACTTGTTACTTGCATCATAAAATTAATAACTGGAGTCTAATTCCTGGAGATGGAGTTCTGATTATTTCCATTGCTTGATTTTATCTGAAAATAGAAAATTGAAATACAGTGGTATATATAAAAATATGCTTAGGGTTACTGTATTGTCAACCATGCAAAAAGGCTTCTATTCAAGCAATATTTGAAATATTTTTAAACTTTGGAAAGAAAATCACAAATTCTAAAAACAATTTTGTCTTTTTCTTAACTATGCAAACTCGAGTCCTTTAATAGAACTTCAATTTCAGCAAAGCTTGAAACTCAGCTGTAAAATTTTTTGGAAGTGGCGTTGGTGGCTACCGGTGGGTAGGTAAGGATATGGAACCTTAATTAGGTTAGGTGGTGCCCTTGTGTTTATTTCCCTTTTAATTTCTTCGTTTTCAGTCATAACGTCTACAATTCTAAAATGCCTATAATTTGAAAAATATGACAATTTGTCCTAAATTGTATTTTTCCTAGCTATACAATCATTTAATATAGGAATTTGCTTCTGCTCAGCTGAAACAGCCGAAGAGAAAGAAAACCAGGCAGTTGTGCTGATTGGTTGGCTGGCGGTATGGGGCGGAGCTTAGCTCCGGCCCCCACCACCGCCAGCCCGCTTTCCTCATTCAAACGCTTTAGGCTCAATGTGGAACATGAGAGGGGTGGTAGAGGCGGGCATTTATATTAAATGATTACGGGTTTGTATAGCTACGAAAGATGGTATTTTTATTATAAAATAAATTTTTAAATATACTTACCTGGTAGTTACATATATATAGCTTAAATCTCGCGTTTCGACGTGGCACGACAGAAAATTCATATTCGTGGCGATCGCCGCCATGACAGTAGGTGGTCATACATGAACGCCATCACTCGTAGGTTATCAGAACCATTCCCAACATTCTTCAGAAATTCCATGTCTCTATTTTCAGAGGGGAGGAGGGAGGGCCCTTTTATATATGTAACTACCAGGTAAGTATATTTAAAAATTTATTTTATAATAAAAATACCATTTTTAAATATGTAACTTCCCTGGTAGTTACATATAAATATCTGATTCACACCATTGGTGGTGGGTCGAAAACCTCATCCCATTGGGAATTCGTATAATTATTAATAACTACAAATAGTAGTACTAACAATCTGGTTCTAACCTGATAAGGAAACTGGCTTCATAATGATACTGCCTCATTTCGCCTGCATTCCTTAAGAGACTCAGCGATCCACTTAGGGGGCTGTAAAAGTCTCTTGGGGCTGCCACAAGGTCCTCGACCTTAGAGTGGCTAGACCACCACCCTTGCAAACCTGGCATAGGCAAGGATACTGATTCTGACCACCTACTCCAAAAACAATTTTTTTTTTTTTTTTAAACTAGCTTGAGTTGCATCCCAGACTGACGGAAGGCTGTGACAACCTTCACAGACAACCTGTGAACACATTAAAACTAATTTGATTTGCATCCCAGATTGACGGAAGGCTGCGACAACCTTCACAGGCAACCTGTGAACACAAGTACAAGAAAAAAGGTAAGGGTATATATTACGTTATCGGGAAGAGGCAGTAGACCCTTCTCCAACTACGAAGCCGGAGGTAACGTACGGACCCAGGGAACAGCAATCCTCATACTGGGTCTGGACATCTTTGAGATAGCAGTCTGTGAAGATTGATTTACTTCGTCTGAAAGTAGGCTCCAAAATTGACTTCATTGACCTATTATGTTTGTAAGCCAAGAAATTGCTACAGCTTTAACCTCGTGTGGTTTTACCTTAAGGATAGGGAAAACTTCTTACTCACAATCCTGGAGAGTTCCCCTTATTAAATCCTTAATGAAAAAAGCCAGGGTATTCTTTGATAAAGGCAAAGAGGGCTTTTTAACTGATCATCAGAGGCTGTCTGTCTCGTCTTTGAAAAGAAAGCCTAGCTGAAGGGAACAAATTTCATTGTCTCCATTAAAGCCCATCTTCTTGCTGATGGCTTTTAACTCTCCTAATCTTTTGACTGTAGCCAATGAAATCAGGAAAAGTGTCTTCTTGGTGAGATACTTCCAAGACGCCTTGTCCAACTGTACAAACCTACTTGAGGTTAAAAAGGCCAGGACTACATCCAGGTTCCACGAGGAGATTGGATTGTGCTTCCTCTTAGTCGTCTCAAAAGATCTAATGAGATCTGAGAGATCCTTGTTACCTGACGCACCAATGTGTCGATTACGAAAGACGAAGGTTAGTACGTTGCGGTAACCCTTGATGAAAGGCACAGCTAGCTTCTCTTTTGTACGCAGATACAACAGAAAACTCTGCTATATTGGCTATAGAGGTATTGGTAGAGGAAAGTCTATTATTCCTGCACCACACTCTAAATATGTCCCACTCGGATTAGTGAACCCTAATAGTGGTAAAGATCTGGGGCTATCTACCAGCCACTCCATCATCTCCGCAACCCAATGTCTCATGGGCCAAAATGGAGCTATCAAGGTCATGCGGACGTTGGGCGAATCCCTGAATCCTTTCAGGACTCTGTCCAGGATCTGAATGGAGGAAAAGCGTACACGTTTAGACCTTCCCAGTTCAGAAGAAAAGCGTCCACTGCGACTGCTTCCTGGTCTGGTACTGGAGAGCAAAATACCAGCAACCTCTATGTCATTTGTGAGGCGAAGAGGTCTATCGAGTGTTGACCCCACAACATCCAAAGGCTGGTGCACACCTCGTGATGTAGGGTCCATTCTGCAGTCAGACCTTGCCTTCTTCTGCTGAGCAGATCCGTCCTGACGTTTTTCTCCCCTTCTATGAAGTGAGTGAATGGCCACTAGCACTTTGATATTTATGTGTCATTTCCTCTGAGACTATCCACAGATCCCTGTCGAGAATCGTATGCGTCAAACAGGGACAAAATCGACCTCTCTAGTTCAGACAAACCAGACACTTGAAGCTCGCCGTGTGCGCGAACTAAACCGTGTGCTGATTGCTGCGAGGGATCGTCAACAGTACCCGTGTGACCACCAGGGGAAAGTCCTTAGGACATTTCCGGAGTGCCTTGAGCGCGATCTGAATCGATTATCATCCCCAGAAAAATGAAATTCTGTGAAGGTGTTAGTTAAGATTTGGCCAGGTTACCATCAGACCTAACTGTTGCATTAAGGGCATTATCCTTTGAAGAGCCTCCAGACACTTTACTTGTGATTCTGCTCTGAGTGGTCAGTCGTCCAGGTACAAAGAAAATCCTTACTCCCTTTATGTGAAGCCAGGGAGCCACGTTGGACATCATCCGGGTAAAAAACGTACAGTACTTGTACAATGGACTGCCGTCCAGAACAGGTTTTCATCCCCCCCGAGCTTTTCGGAACTAGGAAAAGTATGTTGTAAAAAAAATCCTCCGAGGAGGTGTTCTCTACATTTCTATGACTGATTTTGACAGCATAAGGCTCACTTGTTCCTAAAGAGTTGCTGCCTTGTTTCCTGAGTGGACTGTTGTCAACTCTAAGGGTATCGACGACATGGGAGGCATAGCACGTCTCACTTTTTGATTCAGTTTGTCGTCTTGGAAAT
The DNA here is from genome assembly GCF_036898095.1 of Palaemon carinicauda. Taxonomy (NCBI): domain Eukaryota; kingdom Metazoa; phylum Arthropoda; class Malacostraca; order Decapoda; family Palaemonidae; genus Palaemon; species Palaemon carinicauda. The sequence continues at coordinate 297,661,898 of NC_090725.1, read as the reverse complement.
CTGCGAGTTTGACCTCCAGCCGCAATCCTCTGAGTTCCCCTTGACGGGGCTCTCCCACGAAAGAGCTGACAAGTGGGAAGAGCCTCCTTTTGTATCCTTGCTAAAAAGCTAGCTGGGAGGACTTATTTAGAAGTCCTAGAGAAAAAATCTTGCGCAGCCTGTTAATCTCTGAACAAGGGACAAACCTGAAGATGAGAATAAACAACACATACAGTAAACCCTCGTTTATCGCGGTAGATAGGTTCCAGTCGCGGCCGCGATAGGTGAAAATCCGCGAAGTAGTGACACCATATTTACCTATTTATTCAACATGTATATTCAGACTTTTAAAACCTTCCCTTGTACGTAGTTCTGTTAACAAACTACCCTTTAATGTACAGAACACTTAATGCATGTACTACAGTACCCTAAACTAAAACAGGCACAAATATTAAAGGTGATTTTATATCATGCATTTCCTAAACACGCTAAAAAGCACGATAAAAAATGGCAACCAATGTTTTGTTTACATTTATCTCTGATCATAATGAAGAAACAAACTGGAGGTAGAGCTTTGCTTATTACCCAGACATATTTCCCATACTTTTCCCTTAGAACTACATCACATCTTCCTACTTTAGATATATATATATATATATATATATATATATATATATATATATATATATATATATATATATATATATATATATATATATATATATATATATATATATATATATATATATATATATATATATATATATATATATATATATATATGTGTGTGTGTGTATATATATATATATATATATTTATATGTATACACATATACATACCTACATATATACATAAATACATGCATACATATATATATATATATATTACTGTATATATATGGGTTATGGAAAAAATCCGCGAAGTGGTGAATCCGCGATGGTCGAACCGCGATGGTCGAACCGCGAAGTAGCGAGGGTTCACTGTAGTCCTCTTTTTAAGAACTCCTGCTGTGAAAAGGGGCGGAAAGTTCGATGGGGCCATCCTTCCCGGCCTTATCAGACAGGCAATCATCTGAGCCTCGTTCTTAGGGTCTGTGGCTTCTGCGAGAGTTCCGAGAGTCCAGTCCGTAAGGCTGAAGACTTCTATTGTCTAAAAGTTTCCTTCAGCAGATGGTCCTTTCAGAGTTGGACCACATAAACTTCGACTTGCTCATAGTTAACCTGAGTGAGGAGTCAACATGTCTGGAGAAGTCTCCCTGGGAGGATGCAGGAACTCCCAACTGAGAACTTCCCCCAGATGAATACCACGCACTAGATCTGGAAGCCAGTCGAGTTTGAGGAAAAGAAAAAGGAGGCCTTCCCTAGATCCTTTCTCTTGGACGTCCATTGGTTGAGAGTTGATTAAGCTCTCTTAACCGATCTAGCCAGGACCATCTTGAAGGAGGATGTTTTCAGGGTCTGCCCTTCAAAAACTGAGAGGGTGGGCTCTGAATAGGTTGAGAAAAAATCTTCTGGATACAGAGATGTTAACACTGTACAAAGTTTTATTTTCTTTTTTTAAATCAGCTGTCTGTAATGAATCCTGAGATTCCTCTTCTAATTCGGCTAATGGAACATCGATTCCCTGATTCGAATGAGTAGGAGACAAAACCGCGTCATCCTGTCGGTTATTGTCTTCCAAAATTAATTCATCTTGTCCTGAAGAAATCTTGTGAAGGATATCATCCAGTTGCAAAGAAGCATCAGGTTTATGTACTGTACTGTAAGCCTCGACGGAGAGACAGGTTCCAGTGCTTCCAGCATAAGATCATCATGCTGTAAGGAAGCATCAACATCTGTAAACCCATGCGAGGGAAAATCTTGATCGCGTGCGTCCAGCATGCGTTCAGCATGTTGTATGTCAACAGCCTGACGCGAGGGAGTGTTAGTTGCGCGTTCAGAAAATCGCGAAGGAGAGATAAAAAAACTTGTCTATCCAGTTGCGAGGACAAGTCCCGATTATATGAGTCCATCATGGGTCCAGATTGAGAATGTTGTATGTTTCCATGAGAGGTATCAGTCTAATGCATGCGTCCCGAATGCCGTGATTCTGCTGCGAGCCATGAGGAAGCGTTAGTATCGCGTCCAGTCAATCGCAAAGAAGAGACAACTGTTTGTCTATAGTGACATGGGACAAAACCTGACTGCATGCGTCCAGCATATGTCCAGACTGCCGCATGCGTCCACTTTGCCATGAGTTTCCAGACTGCTGCATGCGTCCAGATTGCCGTGAGCTAACAACGTGTTGCATGCGTCTCACATGAGCGATAGTCGCGCGTTCCACAGATCGCGAAGGCGAGACAGTTGCTTGTCTATAGTGACGTGGGGACAAAACCTGACTGCATGTGTCCAGCATATGTCCAGACTGCCGCATGCGTCCAGGTTGCCGTGCGTCCACTTTGCCGTGAGCTTCTGGAATTTTCAGAATGCCGGGAGCTGTGCGTCCACCTTGTCGCTTGCCGCAACGCGAGCTGATCGCTGCGAGGGAGCGTTGCTGAGTATCGGAGACATACGCTGTCCGATAATATCGGAAGACCGTTTTCTTGGTCTATTGCTGTCCTTAGATTCTTTTAGACGCGATTTTTTCTGCCCGAGAATCGTAAGCGTCCAACAGAGACGAAATCGACCTCTTTAATTCAGACAAATCAGATACATGATGAGCGCCGTGTGCGCTAACTGAACGATGTACTGATCGCTGCGAGGTATCGTCAACTGTCGATACTTCCAGCGCGCCTTGATCCCGATCTGTATCGATTGTTGTGAGGGATCGTCAACAGTATTAGGGTGGACACCAGGGGAAAGTCCCTGTGACATTTCCCAAACTGGGGGAGGGGTAAACGCGTGTACTGATGTAAACTGAGCACCTTTCACCTCCGACGAACTATGCGTCTTACGGGACTGTTTCGGTGCTGACACGTCGACTTCGTCCGCACTGCAGGATGGTTTATTAGGAGACATACGTCTCTTGAATGAGTTCTTGAACATAGTGGTTGGCCCCAACCACGTTGCGGTTATGCATCGTCCAACGGAGACGCAGACATTTTAACCTCGCCTTTCCTGTGGCGAGGCGGAGCGATCTGGGGATCGTCAACATGACCGCTCGAGGGGACGTCCATTCGCTAATCAAGGTCTGCCATATCCTTTGGCCTTTCGACATTCCTTCTCCCAGGGGTTGGGGAGCATGGAAGAGGTCCCGGACTGGGATTATGACGGACACGAACGGACGCACCCTTCACTGCACTGACATTGAACACTAGCACTTTTAATTATTTCACATTAGATCTTAATAGACCTTCCCGTTGCGAGAGATTATACTCTTTCGTCAAGGGCTAGAAAGAAAATACATTAGGATATATGATTAATATTAGTATTCTCAAAATTTAAATATAAAATAACAATACAAGTAATTGTGAAAACAAAAAACCATTGTCAAGAGTATTACGTATTGTAAATTGACTGCATTGCGTCATTATATGTGCCATTGAACACTAGCACTTTAAACTACAGTATTTCACATTAGATCATAACAGACCTGCCCGTTGCGAGAGAATATCCTCTTTAACCAAGGGCCAGAATGAAAATACAATAGGATAAATGAATAATATTAGTATTCTCAAAAGCGAAATATAAAATAACGATACAAGTATTGTGAAACAAAAACGATCGTTTAATATCTGACATCTCCCTTAGTAATACTACAAGCATAAAATGACTGTACGATTGAGAAAACTCTAAATCAAAAATTGACTAAGGGAAATATACTAATAGGACAAATATATACTTGACTGAATTCCTTCAAGGTAATCACATTCCGCTCTGCTAAGAGTTACGTCACAAAATAGTGACATCACAATGTTTAATGTAGTAAATGTCTTCCTTCCATTATAACTTTAAGAGTTGTTCGTTAATAAAGTAAGGGGAAAAATCTTTGATCCCTCAATGTACGAACATAGAAAGAAAACAAATACATACATGCTCCCTGTTAATTACAGTGCAGGAAGTAAGAGCAGCTCGAAAGCCGGTCTAGCCCAACACCCAAAGTTTAACAACAGAAGAGCCATCTTGAAAATCAAGTTCAATTACACTGTCCAAGTTGGACCAGCAAAAAACTATCCTATACAATATCTTCGATAGTTGAAAGGCAGCGAAAGCTATTAACAATAATCAGACAAAAGGTACTTCACCAAATTGTAGAATAAAGTAATATATCCACGAAACGAATTCCCGAGGTGTTGACTCGATCAACGACAGAGAATTTCTGAAGAATGTTGGGAATGGTTCTGATAACCTACAAGTGATGGCGCTCATGTATGACCACCTACTGTCATGGCGGCGATCGCCACGAATTTGAATTTTCTGTCATGCCACGTTGAAACGCAAGATTTAAGTGATACAGTATACATATATGTAACTACCTGGGAAGTTATATATTTGAAAATACAATTTAGGACAAATTGTCATTTGTTGCGACGCGATATACAAACCTCGTAATCATTTAATATAAGAAGACTCACTGGTCGGTGAGAGGTCTGCCTTTGCTGCTTGTGGACAGCTAACTGCCCGGATATAGACCTGGTCTCGAATGAGAGCAGAGGACTAAATCCACCTACCACTGTCTCTTGACCTGACATGATGATGGTGGGGTCTGAGAGACTGGGAGCCGCCGCGCGATGTGTAAGAGCATCGCGCGACCAGAGAGCGTGAACGTAAGAGACACTCGACCCTAGGGTCACAGTGACTGGATGAAACTCCGAAACCAAAAGGTAAAGAGTTTATACATCAACCATCTTCCCTGCCTAGCAGAAGATGACAGGGGGAGAATACTGGTAAACAAACTCTAGCAATCTTACCTGGGAAGACTTGTCTTGATGTATGGAACTCCAAGGGAGGAGACAGAGAGAAAGGCGGATCACCAGCAGACTGCTTTCACACTGTCAAACATAGCATAAAATCAAGACAAGAGACTTCCCTATCCAGGAGGAACTGGAGAGGTCAGACAATAGCTTGAGCTGCTACCACAGGGCCAAGAACAAAAGTTTCCAAGGACTTGTGCGTAAACTCCCTCAAGTAAAAGGCCGTAAAGGTGGTCTGGCGTTTCCCAACACCAGCCTTCAGCACTTGGCCCACTGCAAGATTTCTCTTGAAAGCGATTGTGGGGGCAATGCCCCAGATCTCCGTGAGCTTTAACCCTCGCTGGTGCTTGGACCCTTGAGGAAGTCTCATACGCCTTGCGGATGGTTTCACGGACCCAGAAGGATATCGTGTTCCTCGACACCTCCCTCTTGGTTCTGCCGGTGCTAACGAAGTCGTCGACATTTAGGTCTGAGATGCCGAGTTCGCTTAAGATAGCGTCGGAGACACCTGACGGGACAGAGAAGCCTCTCACTTGAACCTCCACATCCGGTAAAGAAGGAATAGTGAAGGCCTCGAACCTGGGATCGTGGATCGCTGGATTCTGAGTCTTGGCAACAACCTCTGGCACAAAACTCAAGGGGATCTCCTTCCAACCATCTGCGTGAGTGATATTACAGGAGAGGCCGTGTAACTCCCCGACTCTCTTCGCCGATGCTATGGCTAGCAGAAAAAACAGTCTTAAAGGTCAACTGCCTGTTTGAGGCACGGCTCAAGGGTTCATACGGAGCATGAGTAAGAGACCCGAGAACTAAGGTGACATCCCACTGGGGAACTCGAAGTTCCCTCGGGGGACACGACTGTTCGAAGCTCTTAATGAGCATAGAAATCCCCAGGGCGTTGGAGATATCTATACCCTTAAGACGGAACACCATTGCAAGGGCATACCTGTACCCTTTAATGGCAGAAACCGAAAGGAGCTTATCTCTGAGAAGAGAGACTAGGAAGTCTGCAATCTGAGTTAAAGAGGCTCCGACTGGAGAGATACCCCCTCCACTACACCAATCACAAAAGACCAACCACTTCCCCTGGTAGACTGTGGAGGAGGATCTTCTAAGGTACCCTGACATCTCTCTCGCAGTGAGTCGCAAAAAGCCTCGTATTCTGAGATGCTGATTAGTCTACACGCGTGAAATCTGAGCGACTGCATCGCCTGGTGGTACCTGTTCGACAAGGGTTGCCGAAGGAGATTGGGCCAGTATGGTAGCTCTCACTGTGCCTCGACCAGGAGCGCCAACAGATCAGGAAACCACTCTATGTGTGGCCATAGTGGAGCAATGAGAGTCCTCCTGAGTCCTGGTGTTACTAGGACCTGGTAGAGGACTGCGCGAAGCAAGCAAAAAGGGGGGAAACGTGTAGCAATCCAGTAGATCCCAAGGATGTTGCAGTGTGTCCTTAAACGCAGCCGCAGGATCTGGTACTGGAGAGCAAAACACGGCAAGCTTGGCGTTGTGCCGTGTTGCGAAAGGTTGATGCATGGCTCTCCCCAGAGGTTGAGAACTCGACTCCCGACCCAAGGGTGAAGAGACCATTCTGCCCCTATTACCTGGTTTCTGCGACTTAGGGTGTCTGCCAGAACAATTCTCTTGCCTGGAATGTACCTGGCTGACTCTCTGCCCACAGAAACACCTGCCTCGTCAACTGTTGCAAGGGACGTGAGAGCGTGCCCCCTTTGCTTGTTGACGTGCGCGACCACGGACGTATTGTCGCTCATTAGCACTACCAAGTGCTCTCTCAAACGGGACTGGAAATGGAAGAGTTCTCTTGAGACTGCCATCATTTCCAGCACGTTGATGTGCAGGTGTTTCTTCTCTTCCAACACACACCCCTGACACAACCAAGTCGTCCAGGTGTGCACCCCAACCTTCCGTGGACGCGTCTGTGAACAGACGGAACTGAGGTGGAGAAAGGTTTATGAGAAAACCCTCTCATGAGGTTCTCCTCATTTAGCCACCAAAGGAGATCCTCCCTTACCTCGCATTCCATGAAAACCGGATGAGAGGGAGGATCTTTGGCTACCGACCACTGGTCCTTCAGACACTACTGAAGGGAGCGGAGGTGAATCCACCCGAAAGGAACGAGCTTCTCCAGCAAGGAGAGGTGACCTAGAAGAGCTTGCCACTGGAGGGCTGGAATGCCGAGTCGATCAGCATTCCCAGATACTTCACCTTCTGCTTGGGAATGAGGTTCGACTTCTCGCAGTTTACCACAATCCCCATATCACGACAAATTGCCAGAAACGAGTATCGATCCTGAATCAACTGCTCCTGCAAGGGAGCGAGAGTCAGCCAGTCGTCGAGGTACATCAGTAGGCGGATGCCCCTCGAGTGGGCCCAGTCTACTACTGTCGTGAACACTCGCATGAACACTTGGGGAGCTGTGCACAGTCTGAAGCACAGGACTTTGAACTGATACACCTCCCCCCTGAAGATCTGAAGATGAATCAGAGGTACTTTCTAGACGACCGATGAACTGGTACTTGAAAGTACGCGTCCTTCAAGTCTATCGAAAGCAGGAAGTCGTACTGCCTGATGGCTAACAGCACACTGCGAACCGTTATCATCTTGAACGCAGTTTGCTGAACAAACATGTTTAATGGCGAAAGGTCGATGATCAGTCTCAACCTCCTGGTGACTGATCGTGTACGACTTCTCGCGTAACCTTCTCCAACATTTCCTGGACCTCCGCCTCCAAGGCCAGAGCCTTCAGGGATGTTGGATCGTATGTGTGGAACACTATTGGAGTGGAGGATAGGGGGGGTCGATGAAGCACAAACGGAAGCTTGTACCCTTGGTGAAGGGTCGACACTACCCATTCCTTGGCCCCAAGGTGCTGCCACATCGCCCAATGGTGCGATAAGCATCCCCCTACCCTCGGTAGCATGGGAAGGGGAAAGCCAATCTCAGCGTTTCCCTTTCCCTTGCTTGCCCCTGTTCTTTCCTGACGTGGAGGAGCTCCCGAGGGAGGCTGAAAGGTCTGTTTGGGGGCAGAACCCTTTCTGAACAGGAGCAGGTCTCGGCTGCACAGGAGCACGACCAGTGGTACCCTTGTTACTTCCGGTGGGCTTGGCCTGACTCAGCCTGGCTGCTGACGGTTTCGCGGGACTAGGTCCCTTGAAACTCACAGCCTGCGCCTGGTGGATAATGGAGTCCTTCGAGTCTGAACTTCCTCTGGTGGAAAGAGAGAAGTTGCAGCTCTAATAGGAGTGTTCCTGAGTGCCAGGGCATATCCTGAACCAATCTGTCTCGCCAAACGAGGGGCTACTGCCTCTCGTTTTTTTTTTCTGAGGATCAGATTGGCATACTGGGTAGCAAGCTTGTCCAAAAGAAAAACAACAGCTTTCCCTCCAGACAAAGCCAGGTTCCTGTACTGCTCCATGTGTTTGGGGGTAGCGAGCTTGGTGTCCCGCGCAAACACTGTGGCCGTACCACACCAGTGGTCGAGCCACGAAGCAGCCTTGAGAGCAGCTACAGAGATGGACTCCATAGTTGAAATCTCAGAGGCCGAGAAGGCCACTCTCTGGGATTTCAAGTTCTCAACCAAGGAACCCCCAGCAAGTGCTCCGACCGTGGGGTCGAGAGGGAGAGGACAAGACACAGAAGACTCAGTGACATAGTACCTCTTCTGTCGCTGGAGTGGTTGAGGGAGATGCTTGTTAGAAACTTGGCTCCTAAGCGAGTCACCAGGTCCTGCGATCTGGTCACTCACTCAGTCCAATGCTCGAGCAGCCTGTCTCAACCAGGGTAGTGTGAAGGGCTGTTAACTGCCTTCGGGAGCTCCCCATAGGATCTTCAAGGCTGTACACCTATCTCAGACACTACCTCAGGAGGAGCCCTGAGGCCATTAATCTCACACATGGGGTTAATGACCTCTAGGAACTGTGACTCCAACTCGGGATCTTCCGTCTCCATGGCCGGTGAAGGCCGTGGAAATGGCTGATCCCTCGGTCCCGCTACATCGTAGGTGTAGGGGAAGCGACATGCTGCACGGGTGATGACATCCCCCATGAACACCCTTGCTCTGATCCTTGGACCAAACCAGGCGTGTATTCAGGAGTTAAGGAAGGACCCTGGCAGGGTTCATCCCCAACGGAATGCATCGAGATTCCCACTGCGACCGAGTGCGCGACTGGTCGCTGCGAGCCCCTCAAAGAAAGTGTAGACAGGTTAGTCACACGAGTGGTGCGTGCGGCCTCACCTGTTACATGGCCAGAAAGCATGGGGGTTGGCTGCATCTAGCGCGGCTGGTATGCGTGAGAGCTAGCCTGGTCGTGCACGACCAGCCCCAATGCCGCAGGCTGAGCCGCGAGGTAGCTCCATGCCGGGCCCGAGTCGCGCGGTCGAGTACGCGGCTGTCTGGGCCTGCTCCCTACTCACGCGACACTAGTCGCTCAGTCGGTCCGCATGGCTACCCCGTGGAGGTAGTTGTGCATACCGCGGATTCTTCACAAGAGACCACGGCTGAGATTTCTCATGCCGAAGCCAGGACTCTCCTTTCCCCGGTCAAGAGCGGTTCAATTCGAGTCTGAGCAGTAGATCGGGGGCCTGAGGACCCCATCACCATGCTTTGGGAGACGATACCTACGCCCTCGAGCGCGGTTGTCGTGTATGGAGGCCTTACGCGAGATTCGCCGTGAACAGTCCCACTAGTGCGGGGAACACACGAATCTCGCACATCGCCCTCATTCTCCGCAGAAGAAGAGGTGGCTTGCGGCGCCATGTCCCTTTGACTACGACTGGCCTTCCTGGCCCTCTTTGCTTTCCTCTTCTTCTCCTTCCTCTTTCCCCTGGGTGAGAATTCTGAGTCAGAAGATGAAGATGAAGAGGAGGAGGAGAGAGGAGGAGGAACTAGAAGAGGAATAACACCCAGGCTTCCTCTTCTTGTGCCCCCTCCAAGGTGCTAGAACGTTAGTCGAGGCAACAGCAGACGACACTGGACGAGGATGAACAACCTGAGCCATGTCTGTAGGAAGAGCCGTGGTCAATGAACATGGTGAACCTGAAAAATATATTGTATCAGCAGGAGTTTGGCAGATTTTAATTTTAACCCTTTTACCCACAATAGACGTACTGGGACGTTTCACAAAACTCATCCCTTTACCCCCATGGACGTACTGGTACGTCCTAGCAAAAAACTGCTATTTACATTTTTTTTTATTTGCATGTTTTTGATAATTTTATGAGAAACTTCAAACATTTTCCAAAAGAATGAGACCAACCTGACCTCCCTATGACGAAAATTAAGGATGTTAGAGCAATTTAAAAAATACATATTGCAAATTGTGTTTAAAAAAAAAAAATGCCTGGGGGTTAAGGGTTGGAAAATTCCAAATAGCCTGGGGGTAAAAAGGTTAAATGCTTATCAGCAGGAGATTTGGCCGATTTTAATTTCAACTGACTTACGGGCGAAGCTGTAAAAGGTTTGCAATCAGTCGTTAAAGAAATTTCAGTGATTAAAACCTTACTCTCCCTTGTTTTAACAGGGAGTCCTGCAATTATTTTACCCTTGGAAAAAGTTTGCATTTTGCCAGGAACTAATGCTTTATCAGGTACATAGTCAACAACAACAGGGGCATCAGTGAACATGGGAGTCGATAAAGTTACAACCCAGGGTTGCCAGGTTTCCTAAGTGAGAAAAGGCCAACTTTGATCAACTGCAGCTTAAAAAGTTAAAAAAAGGCCAAAGATATAGCCTTTAAGGCCAAACTTTTATGATATTCCTAAAGGCTAACCAATTTTGAATAAAAGGCCAAATATGATGTCTTTAGCTGAAAAAAGTCAACCTAGTAACCAGTTACAAACTCAATTACATTAATTTATTCATCAACAATCGTATCATTCAAATAACGTTGTTGAAGCTCGTCCGCCATATTTAAACGGCGTTTTAACAAATTTAAGTCAAGTTTACCAGATAATTCGAGAGACGCCCAAAATTCCCCCTTCTTACCAGGTAACATGTCGTCATCGGTATCAGACTGTCCAACAATCATTTGAGTGTTTCTCGTAATCGCCGAAATATGACAAATTCGAAGATAATTTGTATTTTTCCTAACCATACAAACCTTAGCTATTTACAAAGGGTTATTACTTTTAGCGTAGCTGAAATGGCGAGCCATTAGAATTTAACGAGGGTGTATTACCCCCGCGCTAGTTAGCGGGGGGGTAGGGGAGTGGTAGCTAGCTACCCCTCCTCCCCCTCACACACAGGTGAATACTCACTTTCACTTAGAGGTAGGACTTGTCTTGGGGGACAGGGCTGGCGGGCAAATATGTGTAAATAGCTAAGGTTTGTATGGTTAGGAAAAATACAAATTATCTTCGAATTTGTCATTTGTTCCGTAACCGAAATACAAACCACGCTATTTACAAAGGGTGACTTATCCCTTAGGAAGGGTGGAAAGTCCCCAGCCATACTGGCTTTGGCTTTACCCGGGGACTCAGAATCCGAGTGAGTCGCACTCGAGAAAAGGAGTCCCTGCACCTCACAAGTTCCTTGCACCGCAAGGAACCATGTGGCCTACGTAAGCTTGTGTGTGAAGGAAGAAGTGTGACCCGTCCTAGGCAGTTGACCTGGAGTTCCAGAAGGAACTCTGGGTTAGGACGTTCCCAATACCACCTCGTCAGGGTATGGGGGACGCGACAGTATTGACTCAATACTCGGAACACAAGGAAGCATGGTTTACCTGCAGAGGTTCGAGGTCAGCTATGCAGAGACCAGGATGCTGCTTCCCCGTAGAGGGGATGATGAAGAAAGAAGTAAGGGCCAGACATACTTCTTTCGTTCATGCAGACTAAAACCTGATAACAATGCCCTCAACCTTCTGCTACCTGTCCAAAAAGGAGCCTGAGGTTAGACCAGCTGTTGTGTAGCCACCACAGAGCGATAGAAAACGTATCGAGACTCCTGTGGGTCACGCCCTGCAGGAAGCGGGCTGCGAAGGTCATCAGACGCTTCCAGACTCCAGCTTGTAGCACCTGCGTCACAGAGTAGTATTACTCGAAGGCGAGGGACGTTGCGATGTATCCAACATCGTGCTGTAGGGCGACGTGACGGGGGAGGGTCTGAAGACAGGTCGAGATGAATGTCCTTGAGTCCGGGCTGAAGAGGTATACTGGTGACTCTCCCCCCATGTCCTCCTTGTGTTCCCAAATCGGCTGCAACTGAGGCCAAACTGCAGCTGTTCCCAGCGCTAACCTCTCGATTCCTGTACTGGCAAGAAAGAGAAGGTCTTGGGACATCAGACACAGAATGGAGACTCAAAATCTTGAATGAATCGGACCGAAGGGTCGGGACCCTCAGATTCTGAGTCTAGCCAACAACTCAGGAGCGAGCCTGAATGTTGCCTTCCCCTCTTCCTTAGAAAGGGGGGGGAGTAGTAAGAGACCAAGAAGATTGCTTACACACTGGCCGTGGCCAGAGTGAGCAGAAGACCCAAGGCGGAATACAATCCGAGGCCTGTCATAAAAGGGTCTTGAGAAGATCTCTTAAAGGACTAAAAGTCCGAGCCATGCTCCAAGTTGGAGGTCTTCCTCCGACTAGGGCAGGGACGATCGTAGCTTCGCATGAGCGAGGATAGATCCAGCGGGCAGGAAAAAGTTATTCCTTTAAGCCTGAAGGTCAGGGAAAGGCTGAGCGACAGGCTTCATTGCCAAGAGCGGAAAGGAGTTTCCTCCCGCCGAAAGGCAATAAGACCGTTATTGCTGGAGAAGAGGCCTCACGGGAAGAGGTATATCTCCCACGGCACCAACCACCTTAGACTCTTCACTTTGCCTGGGAGACCCCTGTGGATGACTATCGCAGATGACGCGACCTCCGTACCGCGACTGTAGCGGGTTGTCTCTTCTAGAGGAGGAAGCGTAGTGTCTCCAGGCATGAAGCCGAAGCGACGTCCCGGTTCGGGAGAGATGTCGCAGTGTGGTTGCTTGAGTAGTCTGCGCCGTGGGAGAAGCTCTCCCGGGAGTTCCGTCAGGGGAAGCAGAGGGTCCAGAAACCGTTCTGCGCATAGTCCCAGTGGAGCTCTCCCATTGAAAGGTTGACAGACAACCTGGTTTTGTTGAGACCCATTGTCCGCAGACAAAAAGGAGGGAAGACGCAGGCGTCGAAGTTGTCCCACCATCACCGGAATGCATCTTGCCAGAGTCTCGGGGTCTGAGACTGGGGGGAAAACTAGCGGAAGCTTGAGGTTCCAAGCTGTCGCGATCAGGTCCCCCAGACCAGCACTTGCTGGTTACCCAAGGTCAAAGACCCTTAGGTACACTCTCTCTATGAGGCTCTGCTCGGATAGTCTGAGAGAAACATTCCCCTGCCTGGAATGAGAGAGCCGATGGTGGAATTGAGAGAATCTCAATCATCCCGGTATCTCTACTGCAAGATGTGAAGGTGTGAAAATGCGTCCCCTGCTGGTTAGCATGAAGTCGACACGCAACGGGGCGACTTGGCAGGAGCGGTAGGATCTGAAGAGGGGCCAGACTAAGGCCCTTAAGCCTGCCTGAATGATGGAGAGGTATCCTTCAGGTCTTGACCATAGGCCTGGACCGGAACATGCCCCCCCCCCTTTCCTTTGACGAGTCCGAGAACCGCATCAAGAATGTGGGGAAAGGACGAGAATATCCACTACCATCAAGAGGCTCCATAGGTCAACACCCATTGCAGGTTTAATAGTTCCGCTGGTCCCATAGGGCCAGGGAGTCCGGTTAAACATTGCCTGAAGCCACCGGAACTTGGATCGCCCCACATGGAACTTATCCTGAGGCGACCGTTCGGACTATAAACGGGTCAATGAGGAAAGAAGAACTAGGAAACGTTCCAAGGTAGGGCTGAAAACTCTGCTTGACTGAGAACAGGTACTGCGACTCTCCTCAGTCTTGCCACAGTCAACCGAAAGGAAGGCTCGGAGGATGTGGTAACAGAATCTGGCGTCCCCAGGTGGTCACCCATCCAAGTACCGACGTTGCTTAACCTCGCTGGACGGACGAGAAGCGGGGTTTCCAACGTGGTAAGGCGGTTGACTCAATATCATGGCCAGATACTCCAGATGTTGAGGCAGAGGAAGAGAAGGCTCCAAGCAAAATACCATGAGCCCACACTCATGGTCAGCATTCGGAAGCTTTTCCCGGCGCTGAAGAAGGTCGAAACCCGAGCCTACCGGAGTTGACCAGCCCTCCAAACAGCAGAGGAGGCGGAAGTCTGCACCTGAGCGGCCAAGAGGAAGGCAGGGAGAGTTCTCTGGGGAAACAAACCTGCTATGCCACGGCGGGATAGCCACACTGCATCATAAGCAGGAATACTTGCAGTTTAGGCTGAATTCGACGAGCACCCTGGAAGATGGATGGAATGGAAACTGAAAGTACCCGTCCTTCCGATCCAGGGTTAAAGGAGTCCTGTCGCCTCGTTACCAGTCTGATCGATTCTGCTGGTCTACGCTGGCCAAAGTTTGTTCGACAAACTTGATCAGGGCTGAGAGGTCGACTATGGACATCCCCTCTCAGATCCTTCCTTACAAGAAAGGATCGACTGAGGGGGCCGGGGGTGAAGCCGTCGATGATCCTAAGGAAGACCTTCGCCTAAGGTATGGATCATTCTGCCCAACAGGGCAACTCTGCTGATGCTATGGCATAGAGGTTCAGAGACACTGAATTCGCTGACAGAGACGGCAGGCGCGATATCCTTGGCTACTCACAGAGATTGTGCGGGAATGGGCATCGGGAAGCTGTCATTCGGATGAGTAACCTTAAGCATCCTCCCAGCGAAAAAACCTGCAATCCTAGAGTTCGTGAACTCCTTTTAGGACTATGCCCCCCCGGGGGAGTCTCCCGTGCCATCTGTTCCTGACAGGAGGAAACTGCAATTGGACACCTTGTCCCAGTTGTCGTAGCCGATAACTTAGGCCGACGTGGTTGAAAGAAAAGGGAGCTGGAGCCCTGCAGAGTCTGGAAGAAAGCGCCTTGGAGGAGTGAAACCGGAAGTCGATTTACTCCGCACAGCAGATGTTTAAGTCTCTGTCCTTGGGCAAAGACAAAACTCTTCTCAAGGATGGAAGGGTGTCTGAGGTCGTTGACCTCCACAGATGAGACACCCGAAGGAAGCCTTCAGTCAGTGCGTCCAGATGGTACAACATCGAGCTTGTCCGCAAGTAGATACTTAACGACGAAAGGCCAAGGTGCCTGAGCTCGAGAGGAGGAAAGTACCCTTGATCTTCCTGTAGCTTCCTTGAACCAAACCTCGGGCCGTAACCGAGGAGGGAAAGAACCTGGTAAGCTCCCAGAGGAAGAGGTAAGCAGTCACCCCTTGTCCGATGGAGAAATCTTCAACGGAAAGCCCCCCCGCCAAAAATCCTTCCAGGGCGGGAGAAGGAGAGAGTACTCGTGCAGGAGAGGGGACCCTCGAGACCGACCTCTTGGGAACCAACTTCGCCCTGGGGGAAGTCACCACGAAGTCCACTCCTCTCTTTCTCTTCAGCGTAGGAGAGACAGCCGCTGGTTTGTTACCCTGGCCGGTGAGAGCTGGTTTCATAACCCTCATTAACGCCCGTGCCAGCGGATCAAACCATGTCTGCTGCTCCAAGGACACAGAGTCCGAAATCCTCGCTAAGGTGAAAGGGATCGGGCGATCCTTTGGAGAGGACACGACGGTTCCTGCCTGAAAAGAAGGTGGGAAGAATGCTGTACTGACCTGTCTTCGTCCTGCACTACCAACCTGTGCTTGGATGGAGGTGATCCCGAGTGCCGCCTAGGAGCACGCGTCCCTGCTGCTACCACCGGCTGTGGAATTCGCCGCGAACTATGGTCGCGCGAGGGCGAACGGTCGCGCAAAGGCGAATGGTCGCGCGGGCGCACAGGCGAGTGGTCGCGCGGGCGCGCAGGCGAGCGGTCGCGAGGGCGCGCAGGCGAGCGATCGCGCGGGCGCGCAGGCGAGCGATCGCGCGGGCGCGCAGGCGAGCGATCGCGCGGGCGCGCAGGCGAGCGATCGCGCGGGCGCGCAGGCGAATGGGCGTGACGGCGAGGGATCGTGCTGCCGCGTAGGTGAAGAAGATCGCTGGCGGTAAGCGATGGCGAGCAGCATGTGTAGGTGAATGATCGCGTCGCAAGAGGGCGAGCGTTCAGGGTTGTGCGATGAGGAGCAGCATGCGTAAGCGGGCAATCGTGCAGGGTTGTGCGATGGCGAGCAGCATGCGCAGGTGAATGATCGCGTGAAAGGGTGCGATGGTGATCAGCATCTGCAGGAGGGCGATCGTTCAGGGTTGTGCGATGAGGAGCAGCATGCGTAAGCGGGCAATCGTTCAGGGTTGTGCGATGGCGAGCAGCATGCGCAGGTGAATGATCGCGTGAAAGGGTGCGATGGTGATCAGCATCTGCAGGAGGGCGATCGTTCAGGGTTGTGCGATGAGGAGCAGCATGCGTAAGCGGGCAATCGTTCAGGGTTGTGCGATGGCGAGCAGCATGCGCAGGTGAATGATCGCGTGAAAGGGTGCGATGGTGATCAGCATCCGCAAGAGGGCGATCGTTCAGGGTTGTGCGATGAGGAGCAGCATGCGTAAGCGGGCAATCGTTCAGGGTTGTGCGATGGCGATCAGCATCCGCAGTTGAGGGTCGCGCGATGGCGATCAGCATCCGCAGTTGAGGGTCGCGCGATGGCGATCAGCATCCGCAGTTGAGGGTCGCGCGATGGCGATCAGCATCTGCAGTTGAGGGTCGCGCGATGGCGATCAGCATCCGCAGTTGAGGGTCGCGCGATGGCGATCAGCATCCGCAGTTGAGGGTCGCGCGATGGCGATCAGCATCTGCAGTTGAGGGTCGCGCGATGGCTATCAGCATCCGCAGTTGAGCTAGTAGCTGGCGAACCATGTTCCTTCAGAAGTGTTGGAGAACGTTGGCGTGCCAGCTGTAACACACGTGGGCGATCCGGAGATCGCTGGCGAGCTGATGATCGCTGACGAGCTGATGATCGCTGACGAGCTGATGATCGCTGACGAGCTGATGATCGCTGACGAGCAGAAGGCTACGCGTGGAAGCCTGCGCAAAGAAGAGTCCTTGACCCCGACCTGAACCGAAGTTCTAGATCGCGAGGGCGAACGTGGGCGCACAGGGCACGTAACAGGAACCGCAGGGAAGATCATCTTGAAAGCGCTGACGAACAGGAGAGCGCTGACGAACAGAAGGGCGCGCAGGGAAACCCTGACACGCAAGGGAAGAACCCCCGTGGGGGCAACCCTTTGCCCCGAAGGGATCGTTGTCCGCCGGGAGACTGATGTCCGTCGGAAGACCGCTGTCCGTCGGGAAGACCGTTGTCCGTCGGGAAGACCGTTGCCCGTCGGGAGACGAGATTAGACTGCTGTCCATCTGCACCAAGACGGAAGATCGAGAAAAAGAAGTTGTAGGCTGCAAACGGAGATTCAAAAAGGCGCCTCAAGCACCCTTATAGGGAGATGAGAGGCCCTTACGACGAGGCGGACGGAGGGCCTTACGGCGAGGGAGGCCAACAGCAACAGAAGAAACCTCCGAAGAGGAGTCTCTATGAGTGTACTCTCTCGCGAACGACAGAGAAACACTTCGTGGAAGAGACTGGTCAGCCAGTGACCTAAAAGGGGCAATCCTCCGAAGAGGAGCCCCTGCAGTTGCCCAGCCCCTTGAGCGAAACTGCAGGTGCGACCGCTCAGCACCAAGAGCATAGTCGCACGAAAAAAAAGGCAAGAGAAGAACCCCCCAAAAGAGGAAAAGCTCAAGCCTGGACAGGAAAAAACTTCCCTCGGAAGGAAAGTTATCCGCCCAAGAAGGCAAGCCTCCTGACTGTTCTAAAATGAACTGGAGAGCTGTCCATCGACACGGGAGTACTACCAGTAGAAGGAGACACGCCCCTGACGACAATACAAGGGGGGAGGCAGCAACAGCCGAATCCCCAGGACTCAACCAGACAGCTCACACCGTTGCTATATTACAGAAACGAACTAGATCGGTAACTGTAAAAAAATAAAACAAATAATATTAGTACACATTCATTCCCCCGGGAAGGCTCCGAAGAGGAATCCCGAGGAAAAGGAACAAGAATTACACAACAGGCACGTGCCCTCACAACCACTTACACTCGCGGAAGGAGAGCTGTAACCAAAACAGAATTATAACAATTATAATTATGTAACTATGTAATTATGTAATTTAAAAAAAGAATGAACACTAAAGAAAAAAACGAAAACCCCGAAAGGAATCGTTCTACAAGCTGAAAAATTAACAACTACAATTAGATTCATAAACTAATTGAGACAAAATGTACGGCGTAGCAACCCCACCCACACGGGAAGGAAGCTACAATGGGCGTAGTAAAACATAGTAAAAGGGTGAACGACCTCAAGAGAGAGAGAGAGAGAAAGACCGAAGTCAAACTCGATCGCAACCCATAAAATTAGGCCGTGGTGGCCTAACTGCCGAGGCCTCCACGTAGATATCGTACACTACACACACATCTGAAAAGGAAACTTACTTATTTCTATACTCAAATATATATACAAACATGAAAACATGTTTACATATATATTGAGTAAAAGAAAAGTAAGCGATTAAGTAAAGACAAAACAGACAATGGCTGCCAAGCGAGGACCAAGACAGAGACGTCTGTCACAGTCCGAGCCAAAAGTGAAAGTGAGTATTCACCTGTGTGTGAGGGGGAGGAGGGGTAGCTAGCTACCACTCCCCTACCCCCCCGCTAACTAGCGCGGGGGTAATACACCCTCGTTAAATTCTAATGGCTCGCCATTTCAGCTACGCTAAAAGTAATAACCCTTTGTAAATAGCGTGGTTTGTATTTCGGTTACGGAACAAATGTTATTTTCATTAGTAAAATAAATTTTTGAATATACTTACCCGATAATCATGTAGCTGTCAACTCCGTTGCCCGACAGAATTCTACGGAAGGGATACGCCAGCGATCACTATACTAGAAGGGGGTGTACTCACCAGCGCCACCTGTGGCCAGGTACTGCAGTACTTCTTGTTGACACCACCTCAATTTTTCCTCGGTCCACTGGTTCTCTATGGGGAGGAAGGGTGGGTCAATTAAATCATGATTATCGGGTAAGTATATTCAAAAATTTATTTTACTAATGAAAATAACATTTTTCAATATTAATCTTACCCGATAATCATGTAGCTGATTCACACCCAGGGAGGTGGGTGAAAACCAGTGTACATGTATATCAGTAAGCTAAGTATCCCGTATTTCATATTATTAGTTATTCAAAATAACAATGAAATTATAAGTACCTGGTAAGGAAGTCGACTTGAACCATTACTCTGCCTTTAATAAGTTCGTCTGCCTTACTGAGCGCAGCGTTCCTCTTAGGAGGCTGAACAACCCTAAGGTGCTGAAGTATAAAGGGCTGCAACCCATACTAAAGGACCTCTACACAACCTCTAACCTAGGCGCTTCTCAAGAACGAATTGACCACCCGCCAAATCAAACAGGATGCGGAAGGCTTCTTAGCCTACCGTAACAACCCAAAAAACAACAATAAAAGCATTCAAGAGAAAGGTTAAAAAGGTTATGGGGTTAAGGGAATGTAGTGGCTGAGCCCTCACCTACTACTGCACTCGCTGCTACGAATGGTCCCAGGGTGTAGCAGTTCTCGTAAAGAGACTGGACATCTTTGAGATAAAAAGATGCAAACACTGACTTGCTCCTCCAATAAGTTGCATCCATAATACTCTGCAGAGAACGGTTCTGTTTAAAGGCCATCGAAGTGGCTACAGCTCTCACTTCGTGGGTCCTTACCTTCAGCAAAGCAAGGTCTTCATCCTTCATGTGAGAATGAGCTTCTCTAATCAGAAGCCTTATATAATACGAAACTGCGTTTTTGGACATAGGCATCGAAGGTTTCTTGATGGGGTATGAAGTTGAATCCTAACAAAACTCAAAGTATGATTGTAAGTAGGTCAAGGACGGTGGTTCCTCAACATCCGGATCTCAGTATTGATAATGTTTCTTTAGATATGTATGACTCTTTCAAAATTTTAGGTGTGATTCTCGACAGTAAATTTACTTTTGAGAAACATATAAGGTCTGTGTCTTCTTCAATTTCACAAAAAATAGGCTTATTGAGAAAGTCTTTCAAGATTTTCGGTGATCAATCTATTCTGAAGAAGTGTTTTAATTCTTTCATTCTACCTTGTTTTGAGTATTGTTCTCCTGTCTGGTCTTCAGCTGCTGATTCTCATCTTAATTTGTTGGACAGAAACTTACGGTCTATTAAATTTCTTATTCCTGATCTAGATATTAATCTCTGGCACCGTCGTTCAATTAGTTCATTATGTATGTTGCATAAGATTTTTCACAACTCTGACCATCCTTTAAATTCAGATCTCCCTGGACAATTCTATCCTGTTCGTAATACTAGGCAGGCAGTTAATTCTAATAGCCAGGCCTTCTCCATCACGAGGCTCAATACTACGCAGTACTCTAGAAGTTTTATTCCAGCTGTGACCAAGTTGTGGAATGATCTTCCTAATCGGGTGGTTGAATCAGTAGAACTTCAAAAGTTCAAAGTTGGAGCAAATGCTTTTTTGTTGACCAGGCGGACATAGTCTTTTTATAGTTTATTTGACATATTTGTATTTGATGTTTTTGATAGTTTATTATATGACATGTCTGTTTTGACGTTGTTTCTTATTTTAGAATGATTTATTGTTAATTTGTTCTCTTCATTTATTTATTTCCTTATTTCCTTTCCTCACTGGGCTATTTTTCCCTGTTGGAGCCCCTGGGCTTATAGCATCTTGCTTTTCCAACTAGGGTTGTAGCTTGGATAGTAATAATAATAATAATAATAAGGCCTCTGACTGTCCTCGTATAGGTTTTGACCTTTTAAGATAGTATTTCAGAGCTCTGACAGGGCAAAGAACTCTCTCTAGCTCGTTACCCACCATGTTGGAAAGGCTAGGAATTTCGAACGATCTAGGCCAAGGACGTGAAGGAAGTTCATTTTTGGCTAAAAATCCGAGCTGTAAAGAACATGTTGCTGATTCGGATGTGAATCCTATGTTCTTGCTGAAGGCGTGAACCTCACTAACTCTTTTGGCTGTCGCAAGGCAGACGAGGAAAAGAGTTTTGAGAGTAAGGTCTTTGAAGGAAGCTGACTGGAGAGGTTCGAACCTAGGAGACATAAGGAACCTTAAGACTACGTCTAGATTCCAGCCTGGAGTGGACAAACGACGTTCTTTAGAAGTCTCGAAAGATTTAAGGATGTCTTGTAGGTCCTTGTTGGAGGAAAGATCCAAACCTCTGTGGCGGAGGACTGAAGCCAACATACTTCTGTACCCTTTAATCGTAGGAGCCGAAAGAGATCTAACATTCCTAAGATGTAATAGGAAGTCAGCAACTTGGGTTACAGAGGTATTGGTAGAGGAAACTGCATTGGCTCTGCACCAGCTTCGGAAGACTTCCCACTTGGATTGATAGACTCTACGAGTGGATATCCTCCTTGCTCTGGCAATCGCTCTGGCTGCCTCCTTCGAAAAGCCTCTAGCTCTAGCGAGTCTTTCGACAGTCTGAAGGCAGTCAGACGAAGAGCGTGGAGGTTTGTGTGTACCTTCTTTACGTGAGGTTGACGTAGAAGGTCCACTCTTAGAGGGAGAGTCCTGGGAACGTCGACCAGCCATTGTAGTACCTCTGTGAACCATTCTCTTGCAGGCCAAAGGGGAGCAACCAGCGTCAGCCGTGTCCCTTCGTGAGAGACGAACTTCTGAATGACTCTGTTGATGATCTTGAACGGCGGGAATGCATATAGGTCGAGATGGGACCAATCCAGCAGAAAAGCATCCACGTGAACTGCTGCTGGGTCTGGAACTGGAACTGGAACTTTGTACTGTTCGTACAAAGGGAGCCTCTTGGTCATGGAGGTGGCGAACAGATCTATCGTCGGCTGACCCCACAAGGTCCAAAGTCTGTCGCACACGCTCTTGTGAAGGGTCCATTCCGTGGGGATGACTTGATCTTTCCTGCTGAGGCGATCTGCTGAGACGTTCATATTGCCCTGAATGAACCTCGTTACCAGTGTGAGGTTTAGACTTCTTGACCAAATGAGGAGGTCCCTTGCTATCTCGTACAGCTTCCTCGAATGGGTCCCTCCCTGCTTGGAGATGTATGCCAAGGCTGTGGTGTTGTCGGAGTTCACCTCCACCACCTTGTTTAGCAGGAGGGACTTGAAGTTCATTAAGGCCAGATGAACTGCCAGCAGCTCCTTGCAGTTGATGTGAAGCGTTTCCTGTTCCTTGTTCCATGTTCCCGAGCATTCCTGTCCGTCCAAGGTCGCGCCCCAGCCCGAGTCTGATGCGTCTGAAAAGAGATGAAGATTGGGGGTCTGAATCGCTAACGATAGACCCTCCTTGAGAAGGATGTTGGTCTTCCACCACATGAGAGTAGTCTTCATCTCTTTGGTGACAGGAATAGAGACCGCTTCGAGCGTCAAATCCTTGTCCCAGTGAGCTGCTAGATGGAATTGGAGAGGGCGGAGGTGGAGTCTCCCTAACTCGATGAACAGGGCTAACGATGACAGGGTCCCTGTTAGACTCATCCACTGTCTCACCGAGCATCTGTTCCTCTTCAGCATGCTCAGAATGCACTCTAGGGCTTGGCTGATTCTTGGGGCCGACGGAAAAGCCCGAAAAGCTTGACTCCGAATCTCCATTCCCAGGTAAACGATGGATTGGGAGGGAATAAGCTGGGACTTTTCTAAGTTGACCAAAAGACCCAGTTCCTTGATCAAGTCCAAAGTCCAGTTGAGACTCTCCAGACAGCGACGACTTGTGGGGGCTCTTAACAGCCAGTCGTCTAAATAAAGGGAGGCTCTGATGTCCGCTAAGTGGAGGAATTTTGCAATATTCCTCATCAGACGCGTAAACACCATAGGCGCTGTGCTTAGGCCAAAACACAGGGCTTGGAATTGGTACACAACCTTTCCAAAAACGAATCTCAGGAAAGGTTGGGAGTCTGGATGAATAGGAACGTGAAAGTAAGCGTCTTTCAGATCCAACGAGACCATCCAGTCCTCCTGCCTGACCGCTGCTAGGACCGACTTCGTCGTCTCCATAGTGAACGTCTGCTTGGTGACATAAGCATTGAGCGCACTGACGTCCAGCACCGGTCTCCAACCTCCTGTCTTCTTGGCCACCAGAAAGAGACGGTTGTAGAAGCCCGGGGATTGATGGTCCCGGACTATCACCACTGCCTTCTTCTGTAACAGGAGCGACACCTCCTGGTGTAACGCTAGCCTCTTGTCCTTTTCCTTGTAGTTGGGAGAGAGGTTGATGGGAGAAGTGGTCAGAGGGGGATTGCGGCAAAATGGTATCCTGTAACCCTCCCTTAGCCACTTGACAGACTGGGCGTCTGCACCTCTTCTTTCCCAAGCTTGCCAGAAGATCTTGAGTCTGGCTCCTACTGCTGTCTGGAGAGGAGGAGAGTCAGTGTTTGCCTTTCGAAGGCTTGGGACCTTTCTTAGACCTGCCCCTGAAAGCGTCTGGACGGGTACTTCCTCGGCTGGGGGCTCTGCCACGAAAGGGCGGAATAAATCTTGTAGCAGGAGTATCGGCCACTGGGGTGCGGTAAGTTCTAGGAACTGAAGGAGCAACCTTAGCCTTACGAGCTGAAGAGGCCACAAGGTCATGAGTGTCCTTCTGAATAAGGGCCGCAGACAATTCCTTGATAAGCTCCTCAGGAAACAGGAACTTAGAAAGCGGAGCAAAAAGTAACTGAGACCTTTGACAAGAGGTGATACCAGTGGAAAGGAAAGTGCACAGTTGTTCCCTTTTCTTGAGTACTCCCGAAACAAACATGGAGGCAAGTTCGCCGGACCCATCGCGAATTGCTTTATCCATACAGGACATTATAAGCATGGCCGAGTCCTTGTCAGAAGGGGCAGTCTTCTTGCTCAAGGCCCCCAGGCACCAGTCGAGAAAATTGAAAATCTCAAAGGCGCGAAAGACACCCTTTAAGAAGTGGTCTAAGTCGGAAAAAGTCCAGCAGACCTTAGAGCGCCTCATAGCCGATCTACGTGGAGAGTCAACCAAACTTGAGAAGTCAGCCTGGGCAGAGGCAGGGATTCCCAAGCCTGGTTCCTCTCCTGTGGCATACCATACGCCCGCCTTAGAAGTCAGCTTAGTAGGAGGAAACATAAATGAAGTCTTCCCTAGTTGCT
Organism: Palaemon carinicauda; assembly: GCF_036898095.1. Classification (NCBI taxonomy): domain Eukaryota; kingdom Metazoa; phylum Arthropoda; class Malacostraca; order Decapoda; family Palaemonidae; genus Palaemon; species Palaemon carinicauda. The sequence goes on along the minus strand of NC_090725.1, from coordinate 297,637,793 downwards.
GTTTGGACTGCAACCAATCCCCTAACATTCTTAAAGCTCTCTTAGAGGATCTAGCAAAGACGAGCTTAGTGTAGGCCGACTTAACAGGTTGCATGCCTAGAGAAAACTCTGATGGAGGAGAGCGAGGGGTAGCAGAGACAAAATGATCCGGGTAAACCTCTCTGAAAAGAGCCAGGACCTTGCGAAAGTCAATGGAGGGTGGTAACGAATTGGGTTCCTCCACGTCCGAAGAGGGATCATCTAGGTGCGCAGCTTCCTCCTCAGAAACCTCATCACCTGAGTGTTGAGAAGCGAGAGGTAAAGTTACAGCGGTATGCTGAACAGCAGAATCCTGACAAGCGGGTGCAAAAACACTTGCGGTCTCATCCTCAAGTCTCTGTTGAAGAGGATGAGGGCTAGTAATGACAAAGTCATGAGGTTGGGATGAAGGAGGTTCTGCGGAGGTTTGAGGAGCAAGTGTGGTGAGAGGCGACTGAAGTAAAACCTGAGGTTCAGGCTGCAAAGACTGGTCAAGTAGAGGAGAAGGTGGTAGATGCATGCGTTGAGGTGGCTGACTCATTGCATGAGGTTCCTGTCTCAAGAGTTGCGCTTGCTTCAAGGGTTGAGGTGGTTGCGCAGTAAGAGATTCCAGTCTCACGAGTTGAGGTTCTTGAGGTGTGAGCTGCGAGAGTTGAGGTGGCGGCTGCGCAGAACGCGGCTCCTGTCTCACGAGTTGAGGTTCTTGAGGTGCTTGCCTCGAGAGTTGAGGTGTCAGCTGCGAGAGCTGAGGTGGCTGCCTCAAGGATGGTAGAGGTTGTCGTACCTCAAGAGGTTGCTGCCTCGAGGATGGTCTTACTGCAAGAAACTCTTGTCTCAAAGGTAGAGGAGGTTGTAAGGCATAAGACTCCTGTCCCCATTGTTGAGGAGGTTGCCGCGTGGTAAGAGGTTCCTGCCTTAAGGAAGGTGGAGGTTGCTGCACAACGCTGGTATCTGGCAACTCCCAACGCGGTAGCTCACGCATGGAGGTAGCTTGAGGAACCTCAACTTCGTACGTCTGGCAGACTGGACTGCGGAGAGGAGGAGGAGCGCTCGCAGGCGGAGGTGTAACCTTCTCTGCCTGAAACTCACTCATTAAGACCGCAAGCTGCGACTGCATGGACTGCAGCAAAGCCATCTTGGGATCAACAGACGATGAGGTCTGTTGAGGCAAAGCCTTAACAGAAGTTGAGGTCTGTTGAGGCATCGCCTTACCTCTCTTAGGAGGTGTGCAGTCACCTGATGACTGCGGCGAGTCAGAGCTAGCCCAATGACTACATCCGGGCTGTTGAACTCGTGAGGTTTGGACTTTACGCTTAAGAGGTCTTGAGACCTGAGTCCAGCGTTTTCTCCCCAAAAAAGCTACTGCAGACGAGGAAATTAAAGGCTCAATCGTCTGAGAGTGGAAGTGACGATCTCCGTAAGATACGCCCGCAACCACCGAGGATACTTCTGTGCGCCGATCAAGGCCTGCCGAACCCTTTTGCCCTTCGACATTGCTTCTCCCCTGGGCTTGGGAGCTTGCAAGAGGTCCCGGACTGGGAGGACGACTGGCACGCACAGAAGTACCCTCACGCACAACACTGACACTGACACTAGCACTCGGCACAGCACTGGCACTACCACTTCCCACTGCACTTTTCACTTTAAGTTCCTTGACGTCCGCCAAGAGGAACTTGTGGCCACTCACTACCGACTCCACTTTATCACCTAAAGCCTGAATGGCACGTAAAACATCAGACATATCAGGCTGAGCACAAAAAGTAGGTTCGGGGGTAGCCACTACAGGGGGAGGAAAAGGTTGAGGATCATGGGGTGAGGAATAAAGCGAAGAGCGAGCCGAACTCCTCCTAACTCTCTCTCTCTAACTTAGTGGTATACTTTAGGAATCGAACAAAATCAAGTTCCGAAAGTCCGGCGCATTCCTCACATCGATCTTCCAACTGACAGGATTTTCCCCTACAGTCAGAACAAACGGTGTGAGGATCAACCGAGGCCTTCGGAATACGCCTAATACAAGTCCTACATCGTCTTTGGGGAGGAGCTTGAGAAAGGTCAGACATCTTGAATCAAAGAACAGTCAAGGGGGATTCCAATTAAAGCAAAAGATCGTTAACCATTAATCAAATCAATATAAAAGCTATCTAAGCTAATAGACAAGTTTCCAGTATAGCGAAAGCTGAAATCTTAGAGCAATACTTCACCAAAAACCGTGAACAAGACTCCAAAATTATAAGCGTATCCATGTATGTCTTGCCGGAAGCACGACAGAGGAAAAATTGAGGTGGTGTCAACAAGAAGTACTGCAGTACCTGGCCACAGGTGGCGCTGGTGAGTACACCCCCTTCTAGTATAGTGATCGCTGGCGTATCCCTTCCGTAGAATTCTGTCGGGCAACGGAGTTGACAGCTACATGATTATCGGGTAAGATTAATATTGAAAAAGCGAGAGCGCTAAGGTCAACAGCTCCCCCGCCGAAACCTGAGAAAACCCTGACAGACTGTGAATCCGGGCTTACCAAAATGGCGGCCAGGATTCACACTACGACAAGGAGAGCCTTGAGAGCAAGGTTTTCCCCTGCATGTCGAGCAGAGCGTGTACAGGTCTACAGAAGGTGACAAAAGCCACCCACTGCAACGCCCGCCACGGCCTGCATAACATCGCATTTTAAAGAATAACTTTCTCCTGCCAATCACTAGTACACAAGCACAAGAGAAGGCAAAGGGCTGCTAGCGTAGAAAACGGAGAGTAGCACAACCATCCACATTGAGCCGAAGTGAGTGAATGAGGAAAGCGGGCTGGCGGTGGGGGGGGGGGAGCTTATACCGCCAGCCAACCAATCAGCACAACTGCCTGGTTTTCTTTCTCTTCTGCTGTTTCAGCTGAGCTGAAGTGAATTCCTATATTAAATGATTACGAGGTTTGTATATTGCGTCAGAACAAACTGATTTTCTGATTTTCGTCAAGTATTTTCATCAAAACAGTTCAAACTAATATTAAATACACCAGGAACACTTCTTACTTTCTCCATTAGGAACATTGTACTATATTATTATTATGATTATTACTAGCTAAGCTACAATCCTAGTTGGAAAAGCAAGATGCTATAAGCCCAAGGGCTCCTACAGGGAAAAATAGCCCAGTGAGGAAACGAAATAAGGAAATAAATAGACAATATAAGTAATGAAAATTAAAATAAGATATTTTAAAAACATTAACAACATTAAAACAGATATTTAATAAATAAAATATAAAAGGACTTATGTAAGCCTGTTCAACATATAAACATTTGCTGCGAGTTTGAACTTTTGAAGTTCTACTGATTCAACTACCCGATTAGGAAGATCATTCCACAACTTGGTCACAGCTGGAATAAAACTTTTAGAATACTGCATAGTATTGAGCCTCATGATGGAGAAGGCCTGACTATTAGAATTAACTACATGCCTATTACAGTATTACGAACATGATGGAACTGTCAGGGAATATCTGAATGTAAAGGATGGTCAGAATTATAAAAATTCTTATGCAACATGCATAATGAACTACAGTAATTGTACGACGGTACCAAAATGAGGAAGTTCAATCTCCTTTTACTAAATGAAAGCAATATGTCTTAACCTAAGGTACCCGCACCTATCCCTTTGTACAACGGTAAAATTATAGTTACAGACAGAACAACGTTATGAACGGAAAAAGTTTTCCTTCAGTAGATAACGTTATTCCACTGAATTTGACTTTCATTTCAACAGCAAATAAACAGAAAACCTGTTACACTATCTAAAAACAGGGATATTTTTTTAGAAATCTAAAGGTTTTTGCTCTCCCATGCGCTCGTTTCGTTCGCAGAAAATAAGAAAGATCAAGCTCCTATGTACTGGCAAGCAATACATTGATTGTTATTTGTAAGATGACGCGTTTCTATAGGAAACACCTGATTTATAGTAGAAAAGCTTTTCCCGTTCGTAACGATAATAAAACCCTAACAATGACCTGCCATAACTGGTGGGGGACCCTTTGTATATCAGCGGCCAGTTCCTCACGCATTGATTAAAAATGGACATCAACTAACTTATACTTTCCCCCCTAACCTAACCTTCAAGCCATTTCCTTACCTACTTACCTATCGGGGGGGGGGGGGGGGGGGGGAGGGGGCTAATGTCCCCCTGCAACCCCTCTTACACTTTCATATTGTAAGATAGCCATAATAATACATACAGGTGGCCGCTATCATACATACACCCCCTGCAGGGCTTAATGCCCCTCCCCCATTACATCTAGTACTTGTACAAGGTATTGGGTGGACACGCCATTCTGCAAACTACCCAGCCTCTTGTAATTTGTTGAGACGGTTTGGGTGTAAAATTACTAATTAAGACTGAAAACCCATATTTTAGAAGTGCCGTATTCTTAGCTTACCCTATTACTAAGTTCCAGCAGTTTTTATTCTATGCAAATTTCCGATAGAGTTAAAAATAAGGGAGGTATGGGCATGGCCGCTATCATACATAGAGGTGGCCGATGTCAGACATACAGGTGGCCGTTATCTTACATAGAGGTTGTGGAACCTTTGCATATCAGCCGCCAGTTCCTCCCTTAAGGATTAAAAATGGACATCAACTAACCTCAACTTTCCCCCCTAACTTAACCTACTTACCTAACGGGGGAAGGACCCCCCTAAACTAAAGTACTCCAAGTTAGCCGTAATCGTATATGCAGGTGTCCGCTATCATACATACACCCAGAGGTGGCCGCAATTATACATACAGGGGGTCGTTGTCATACATACTGGTGGCCGCTATCATACATAAAAGTGGCCGCTATCATACATACAGGTAGCCGCTATCATACATGAGGGTGTCTGCTATCATACATACAGGTGGCTGCTATCATACATGAGGGTGTCTGCTATCATACATACAGGTGGCTGCTATCATACATACAGGTGGCCGCTATCATACATACAGGGGGCCGTTGTCATACATACACTCTCAAAAGAGCATCTATCATATCACATAAGGGTATTCTTACCTTCGAAAGGTGTTAATTAAAACACCTTAGACTGTCAAGCTGATGTCGAATCCAAACCGGTCAGCCTGTATAAAATGAAAGCCAGCTCTGGTATATCTTAATTGTAATGTTATTTGACGGTCTACGTAGTTTTATTTAGGATGAATCTGGAATTATTTGGCAGAATTAAGGTTCAGCTGTTGACTTAAATGACAAAGAAGGAAAATATCCAATGTAGGCCATAAGTCAAGGTCACCGATCACCTACAAACGTCAACACAGTCATAAATGTAAACAAAACCTTCTTCTTCTTGCGTGTAATGCTAAAGAATTAACATCCTATTTCTTCTTCATTTAATAAATTATATTCCTTAACGCTAGTTTTATAATGATTACTTTGCCCAATATATAACTTAATTTGTTTAAGGAATGCTTATTGTATTATTTTTCTGTCTTCTATTCCTTTGATATTGGAGTCAAAAGTAATTTTTAGTATATTTATGCATTAAAAAATGTTTGTAATTCTATTTCAAGGTAAATTAGGATAATATATACATACATGCACACACACACACACACACACACACACACACACACATATATATATATATATATATATACACACTGTTCAGTAATGCATATAACGTCAGCAAAATAACTCGGGAAATGTTGTAGCATGGGTGTATTAATTAGGGCTCTGTCAAAATTCTATTATTCTTACAGATTGATGAACTGTATGTATAAAACGTAATGAGTTAGAAGTAAATTTTCCCGATATTTGAATCTTCAAACTAAAATAATACTACTCCCTCTGTGCCAAAAAATTGCTTCACTGACATTTACTGTATATGCTATCAGAAAGAAAATATTTAAGTAACAGTTGCTTACTTTCTATCATGAAATCCAATACTGATAAGTTAAAAATTCAGGATTAAATGGAAAATTATATTTTGAGAAAACATATTGATTTACATGTTTCTAGAATTTGAGCCATATGAACAGGTGTTGGTACCAAGGAGGCCATGCAGCTGCAGGGTGCAAGTCGAAGTTTAGACATTTTATCATAACCTGTTAGTATCACTATTCGTAAAAAAATTTTAGAAATTTACTGTGTGACATTTGAAAGTTTTGTGATAAAAACAAATCCTCAGTTCATGATTTAGTATCACCCTTATATGATAAAGAGCAAGTCTCTCTCTCTCTCTCTCTCTCTCTCTCTCTCTCTCTCTCTCTCTCTCTCTCTCTCTCTCTCTCAACTGGGCTCCACAAGGCACTAGACCAGTTGAAAGTTTTATGTGGAAAACAAATCCTTTGTTCATGATTTAGTAACGCCCATTATGATAAGGAGCAAATCTCTCTCTCTCTCTCTCTCTCTCTCTCTCTCTCTCTCTCTCTCTCTCTCTCTCTCTCTCTCTCTCTCTCTCAACTGGGCTTCACAAGGCACTAGAACAGTTGGAAGACCCATGCCTACATGGCTGAGGACTATACATTTGGAAATCAAATCGCCTAAAATTATATATAAAAATCAGACTATATATAAGTTTTTTGAGATTAGTGTTACTATATGGATATGAATCATGGTATGACAATGAAACAATCACCAATAGATTTAGTAGATTTGAGAGCAAAGCCACCAGAAGGAAATTGGGAGTTAAAGGGCAGGGGAGGATTAGAAATGAGACTATAAGATATTATTCGAGAGCCATATGTGGATGAGATCATGATGAGGGGTAGATGGAGATGGTTTGGACATGCTCTTCACACATCCCCAAGAGAGATTAGTTCATCAAACGTTTAGCTGGTCCCCACAAGGTACTAGAAGAGTTGGAAGACTATAAAGCGTGAAGTAGGAGATAATGAGTGGAGAAGTATTAATTTAAAAGCTCAAGATAAGAGATGACTGGCGAAATCTAACTGAAACCATTTTTGTCAAAAGGCATAGGAGGAGACGACGACGATGATGATGATGTGTGTTACAAAAATAAGAATTAGTATCAGGTTATTGTAATATATCACTCATTCTTTTTGTGCCAGCCCTGTCTGTAGTAAGAATACCTAAAGGGGTGGACACAATGAAGTCACCATTTAACAGATATTGGACATATCAACAAAGTTATTAAAGTTTTTAATTCAGATGCAACAAAATTGACTGGGTTTGTCATACATTCTACTCCTGATTATGAGGCCATAGCCAGGAATGTGCAAAATTACTGAGGATAATTGAAATATGCATCTCTGGATTACTACTTTAACACTGGTAATTTTCTTGGGTATATTAGTTTTGTGTTTTCAACGAAGACCCAGGCCTACATGGCTGAGGACTATGAAGCATGAAGTACATGTTGAGTGGAGAAGTGTTGATTCAAAAGCTCAAGATAGAGACGACTAGCGAAATCTAATCGAGGGCTTTTGCGTCAATAGGCGTAGGAGGGGGTGATGATGATATCAGTTTTATAGATACTGTATACTGGATAAGTGGTAATCACTAATCAGAGGAGTTGGAGAAATCCACATTTGGTTATATACTAATAACATATTCTATAGCTTGAAAAATTAGGTAAGAACTGTCAGTTACATCACACTGACTAACGGGGTTTTTATTCTTATCATTATTCACTCTAGTTTTGGGGTGTTTGAATGTGCATGTATGTAGTACGATAGAGAGTAAAAGATGTGAGATTAGAAGTATGTTTAGGAATAGAAGGATGGATACCTTGGCTTTGTGTGAGACAAAGATAAAAGGGAAAGGTGAAGTGATGTTTGGTGAAATGTCTGGTAGAGTGTCCGGGATTGAAAGGGGAAGAGCAAGAGAAGGTGTGGCTTTATTGCTGAGTGAATGGATGACAGGTAAAGTGGTGGAATGGAAGGAGATATCATCTAGGTTAATGTGGGTAAGGGTTAGGTTGGGTAGGGAATGTTGGGCTTTTGTCAGTGCATATGGGCCATGTTATGAGAAAAGTGAAGAGCGGAATGAGTTCTGTAATGAATTAAGTCCTGTAGGTGTGTAGAAGGACTGGGTAGAAGGAATTATGTAGTTGTTATGGGTGACTTAAATGCTAGAGTGGGTGCTGGAGAGGTAGAAGGTGTCATTAGGAGGTATGGCTACCAGGTGAAAATGAGAGTGGTGAGAGACTGGTAGATATGTGTGTTGAGCAAGAGATGGTGATAAGTTCTAGCTTTTTAAAAAGAAAGATAAAAACAAGTATACATGGATAAGAGCGGTAAATGGAAGAGTGGTAGAAGGGCATTAGTGGATTATGTGTTGATAACTAAAAGAATGTTTGAAAGATTGAAAGATGTGCACGTGTTTAGGGGTATGGCTAACGGTATGTCTGATCGTTTTTTGGTGGAAGGATAATTAGTTGTAGCAAAAGAGTGGGGAATAGAGTAGGTGGATGTAAAAGGGAGCTAGTGAGGGTTGAAGAGCTAATAACAGTGGGGGGGGGGGTAAAAAGTAAATATCAAGAAAGGTTGAAAATGGCATATGACAAAGTGAAAGTAAGAGAAACTGGTAATTTAGAGGAGTGGAAGTTAGTTAAAGAAAATTTTGTTGGGATTGCAAGTGATGTGTGTGGCAAGAAGTTTGTTGGAGGCAGCATGAGAAAGGGCAGAGGAAGTGAGGAAAGCACTAGATGAAACGAGAGTAGGAAAAGCATCTGGTATGGATGGTGTGAGAGCTGAGATGTTAAAAGGGGGTGTGACTGTACTTGAATGGTTGGTGAGATTGTTTAATGTGTTTTGTGTTGTCAATGGTACCAGTAGATTGGGTTTGTCGTGTATTGTACCACTATATATGGGTAAGGGAGATGTGCATGAGTGTTGAAATTCAAGGGGTATTAGTTTGTTAAGTGTAGTTGGAAAAGTGTATGGTAGAGTACTGATTAATAGGATTAAGGATAAAACAGAGAATACAATCTTAGAGTTACAGGGTGGTTTTAGAAGAGGTAGGGGCTGTATGAATCAGATTTTTACAGTTAGGCAGATATGCAAGAAATATTTAGCAAAAGGTATGGAGGTGTATGTTGCATTTATGGATCTGGAGAAAGCGTATGATAGAGTTGATAGGGAAGCAATGTGGAATGTGATGAGGTTATATGGAGTTGGTGGAAGGTTGTTGCAAGCAGTGAAAAGTTTCTACAAAGGTAGTAAAGCATGTGTTAGGATAGGAAATGAAGTGAGCGATTGGTTTCCGGTGAGAGTGGGACTGAGACAGGGATGTATGATGTCGCTGTGGTTGTTTGACTTGTATGTTGATGGAGTGGTGAGAGAGGTGAATGCTCGAGTGCTTGGACAAGGATTAAAACTGGTAGACGAGAATGACCATGAATGGGAGGTAAATCAGTTGTTGTTTGCGTATAATACTGTACTGGTTGCAGACGCGGAAGAGAAACTTGGCCGATTATAGACAGAATTTGGAAGGGTGTGTGAGAGAAGGAAGTTGAGACTTAATGTAGGTAAGAGTAAGGTTATGAGATGTACGAGAAGGGAAGGTGGTGCGAGGTTGAATGTCATGTTGAATGGAGAGTTACTTGAGGAGGTGGATCAGTTTAAGTATTTGGGGTCCATTGTTGCAGTAAATAGTGGAGTGGAAGCAGATGTACGTCAGCGAGTGAATGAAGGATGCAAAGTGTTCGGGGCAGTTAAGGGAGTAGTAAAAAATAGAGGGTTTCGCATGAATGTAAAGAGAGTTCTGTATGAGAAAGTGATTGTGCCAACTGTGATGTATGGATCGGAGTTGTGGGGAATGAAAGTGATGGAGACACAGAAATAGAATTTGTTTGAGATGAAGTGTCTGAGGAGTATGGCTGGTGTATCTCAAGAAGATAGGGTTAGGAACGAAGTAACGAGGGTGAGAACGGGTGTAAGAAATTAGTTAGCAGTTAGAGTGGATATGAATGTGTTGAGGTGGTTTGGCCATATTGAGAGAATGGAAAATGGCTGTCTGCTAAAGAAGGTGATGAATGCAAGAGCTGATGAGAGAAGTGCAAGAGGAAGGCCAAGGTTTGGGTGGATGGATGGAGTGAAGGAAGCTCTGGGTGATAGGAGGATAGATGTGAGAGAGGCAAGAGAGCGTGCTTGAAATAGGAATGAATGGCGAGTGATTGTGACGCAGTTCTGGTAGGCCCTACTGATTCCTCCGGGGCCTCAGATGATCGCGGAGATAGCAGCAGTAGGGGATTCAGCGTTATGAAGCTTCATCTGTGGTGGATAACGGGGGAGGGTGGTCTGTGGCACCCTAGCAGTACCAGCCAAACTTGGTTGAGTCCCTTGTCAGGCTGAGAGAGGAACATAGAAAGGAGAGGTCCCCTTTTTTGTTTCATTTATTTATGTCGGTTAACCCCCAAAATTGGGGGAAGTGCCTTGGTATATGTATGTATGTACTATTCAAACACTTAAGGATTATGTATGTAATCAACAGATAGGTTTACTTAAGAAACTGGATATTACAGAATAATATACGCACAAACAAAGCCACTCCATCACCTTCTAAAAACATAATGGACAACTCACTTGTCTCAAACTGTCACCTAACCGCGCCAGGACTCCTCACTACCAGGAGGAAGGACCCTGGTGAAAGGTACAACGCATGAACATATGCTACTGGGGTCTAAGCAATGTTAGGCAGGGCAGCTGATCGGGACTACGGTCTATCCCAAAGCTAAGTCCTTCCAAAACGCAGGGCAACTGTACTTACCCCATACAACATATGGGTAAAAAAGTACGTTAAAGGGCAAGGGTCTCAAACCGGAAAAGAAATATCGTAAGAAAATAGGAATTGAGAAGTAAAAAGAAAAAAGATAGAAAAAGTAAAATAAATAATTTACCAACAAACTATGGAACATCTCGTGTCTTCATGCTTAACAAATCGCAATTGCACAGTTAGAACATCTGAGATTCCACAGATCCAACCACATGGTTTAGAATTTGGTCACAGGAGAACCTAGAAAACGTGACCTTGAATGTCACCCAAGAAAAGGCAATACTGTAATGTTAAAATAAAATGTACAATAGCTAGATTAGGGGAGATTTAAATTTAAAGGACAAAAAGAATTTTGAAGAAGATTATGCAGCTAATTAAATGAGAGGGCCAGAAATATATGCCATGATCAAGGATAAGAAATTTGGTACAGTAAAGGTGTGGTTTTGGTTCTAGTTTTATAAGAATAGATACTCACCAGAATGTCACTTGGGCAAGCCCAAACTCACACTGTGGTGCACAACCAAGGTAATAGCCTCCCCAGCAAACAGCTTAAACTCAAGGTCTAAGGCTGGGATCGATCTGCTGCCATGCGAATGCTAGGCGAACACATTACCACTGTACTACGGTTTTCGTCCAATAATTCAACAAGGGAATCAGCAACAAAAGACAAAATAGAAGAACATTCTAAAAAAATTAAATTAAAGCTATTTGTACACGACAGACAGGTCTCTTAAAATCTTGCATGACTCTTTCTTTGCACAATTCCACAGATGTACCAAAGACTTAAAAGTTAATTTCCAATCAAGAATTAAAAGATCAGGGTTGGGAGATTCCACTGTGCTATATCTACTGTACTAAAGATCAAAGTGCTAATTGCTTTATTAGCATTCAACTTCATTATGAAAATTTGCACCATGCACAAATAGGGGTTAATTCTCTTTCAAGAGACTTAATTACAGTATTCATAGTTTAGATTTTAGTGATTGACTTAGATTTCTAAAAGGAGTTTAGTTCCAGTTTCAGCCATCATTCAAGGTGAAGGTGTTTCGTTTCAGTTCCAGAACAGATGCTCCTCAGAACGTCAGCTGGGCAAGCCCAACCTCCCAGTAAACAGATTAAACTCACAGTCCAGGATGGGGATCGATTTGCGGCTATGTAAACGCTAGGCGAACACGTTACTATTGTACTAGCCAGGAGGCTAGGGTTTTTAGTTGTGCAATGGGTATATCTTTCGACAGATATCCAAAAAGTAGATAAATTTTCTAGTCAGATTAAAGTTATAATACAATCAATATAGAAAATACTTTACTCTCATTGAGGGAGTCAAAATAGAACTGGGTTGGTGTGGTCTGATTTTTCCCTTCACATCTATTTTCTGTATCTCATATAGCTTAAAACCTGCACATAGGGTGTCTATATTTTATCCTTGAAAAAAGTCCTTGGAGGAATCTTTATCAATGTATTCGTTTTCAACAGATAAAAAGAAAAACTTAGTGTCCAAGGAGAACTTACTTGATGTACATCTTAAACTCAGTCCCTTATGAATTGTCAATAAGCTGAGATTAGATAAAATATTGAGGACAAGGCTTCACCAGTCTTTCAACTTATTCAACAATATTAACGACATAATTTTACAGGCAAGATGGTATGCTATCCACTTTCATCCTTCATCATAATCAATGAACTAATAAAATCAATAAAAGTGGAGTAGAAAGTACATGATAGCCTAACTAATTTGGTATAGAGCAATTAATAATGGTAAAGTATAAGTCAGAATAAGGTACTGTAATTGCTTTGTAAAGCCTTCACCAAATGACATGGGGTTAAGAATCTGAGAGATTTCCAAGTTACCAAGGCATGCTGAACACATTTAAAAAGTTCTACAAGAGGTTTGTTCATTGTATAAACCAAATAATTTGATAACAGTTCATTAATTAAGATTTATGGATATTGAACCACATATTAAAATCAAATTTTAAACATGTGAAGACTAAATAGTTATTTTTCTTTCGTAAGATACCACAAATACTCACCTTTAAAACTAATGGTTCATAGCTTTAGCTTAAGGTTTGTTTTACTCCTCGACCTAGTTAATAACAATAAATGATTATTCTCTTATCAATAACCAAACTCATATGAATCTTTCTACATTTTCTAAAGATTAAAAGTAAGAGCAACGCAGTATATAAAATGTATGATCTATTATAAAATGAAAGCAGAAGTGAGTAACAAAAATATATTTATTCTTATAAACTTCCAAAGAACTGTAGATCCCCACATTATAGAAAAAACTATGCACAGACTGCTATTACTAGAACTCAATATTAAAGACACAGGTTCCTAATGAAACTTTTATACAGATTTTTAACCCAAACCCATAACCTATTAAAACTTCTCAATTATAACAACGTTTTCAAGTTTCACTTGTTTTCAACAGTATCCCAAGGATATTGGGCATCTACACAAAGCACGGCACATAACGAAAAGACAAATTTACACAATTTTCCCTGCGCATGAAATGCAGCGGCATTCGTGCTTTCTCATACATCACATGTTTTGTGACAACGAACAGGATTTCCAGAAGTCACCCTTGAATTAGTGACTTGAGAATCTAAAATGCACAATTTATCATGAGTTTTACTGTACAGTACAAAACGTCACCCAAATGGAAAGATTAACAGCAATCACAATACTCATGTGAAATTATCTCCCGTTTCCTCAACCTCTTCCTTGATGAAAATCTGGTCAAAATCGCAACCCTCACCGTCTGTCTCCTCTTTAACAGCAACTGGCGGAGGGGTTTTCATACCCGAGTCACCAACGCCGAGCTGTGTCTCGACAAAACTACTGGCCATTCCAGGCATTAAATGCGACCTTTCGTCAAATTTATCCTTCAACGACACACCAACGTTCACGTCTTTCTTTCTCGTAAGGACCTCCTCCGCTTCACTCTCGGTTAGCGATTTCTCTGAAGTGTGGCTACACTTTTTATGGGCTCGGAGACTGCCTTCGTCGTTGTAATTTAAACCGCACTCCTCGCAGGTATATAATTTTGTTCCAGTATGGCTTTTCATATGCTCATCAAGACTGCTCTCACTGTATAGAATCTGTCCACATTCAAAACAAGGATATAAGTGCTGCCCAGAGTGAGATTTCAAGTGAATCTTAAGAGTTGCTCTATCCCTGAAGTCTTTGCCGCAAACAACGCACAAAAAGGGTTGTTCTCCTGTGTGTTTCATCCTATGTCTAGTTAGATGTCCTTTCTGAGTAAAGCTGAGTCCACAGAAACCACAGGAGAATGGACGTTCACCTGTGTGTATTCTTATGTGTTTGTATAGAGTTCCTTGTTGTGTAAACCTTTTATTGCATATACTACAGCTATACGGTCTTTCGCCAGTGTGCTTTCTCATATGTTGCTTCAAGTGGTCTTTAACGGTAAAACTCTTCGCACAGATATTGCATTGGAAAGGCCTTTCACCCATGTGATTCCTCATATGTAAATTAAGATTGTCCTTCTTCATGAAATTCTTGCCACACATGTCACAGGCAAATGCCCTTTCTCTAGTATGCACTCTCACATGATTACTATAACTATCTTTATGAATGAAACTCTTCCCGCATATGTCACAGGTGAATGGATCGTCCATCGTATGTATCTTCGTATGCTTATCAAGACTTACTTTGTGAATGAACTTCATACCACACACATTACAGGCAAACGGTCGTTCTCCAGAGTGTATCCTCGCGTGCTTATCGAGGTTTGCCTTCCTAAGAAAGTTCTTGCCGCATAACTCGCACGTGAAAGGTTTGTCGCCGGAGTGAATCAACTTATGACTTGCTAGGTGTCCTGCTTGAATGAAACTCTTCCCGCAGAGTTCACAAAAGAAGGGCCTCTCTCCCGTGTGTATTCGTTTATGCTGGTTTAGTGCACCCTTTTTATAAAACGTTTTGCCACATATAGAACAAGAGAAAGGTCGTTCACCGGTGTGTATTATCATGTGTTCCTCAACACCTTCTTTATAAACAAAATCCTTACCACAAACACTACAAACAAAAGGTCGCTCACCGGTGTGTATTTTCTTATGTTTATTGAGATTACTTTTTTTAACGAAACTCTTACCACATATATCACACGTTAAAGACTCCTCCAATTCTTTGGCTGAGCGAGAACCGGAGTCAACTTTCTCCGACGAGCTAACCCTTTTTTTACGAACCGGAGACTTAGTTACAGGCGAGTTCTCTCGAATAATCATCCTGAGTTTTTCCGACAGCCTCACCCCTGATTCTTTCAACGGCGATGAGGTAGATGGCTGGTCTTCTTTGCCACTTACCACATGGTTGTCACAGGAATTTGATCCACTTTCGGGTTTCTTGGAATTCTTCTCTGTTTCAACAAACGATGGCGAGGTAGTTAGCGTATCTTTAAAACCTACAACAGGGTTTAACATACTATGAGAAACTAATGATTCAGATGACTTTGTTTTTGTGTCATCCGTTACTACATTATCAGATCTTGTTACAGATTCAACCAGCATCAATGAGGATACAGAGGGTTTTTTCCTCATATCCACGGCGGTGGAAAAATCTACACTACTACTTTCCTCATAGGGAAAAGATTTTAACTCATGTTCTTTAGTCCCTTCTGGCAAGTTTTTCGAAATATTTACATTTTCAAATGAGGGTAACAAAGTTTCACTTGTACCCTTCATACCTACAGTTACTCTTCCCGAGGAACCTGTCCCGTGAGCGGACAAGTGCTCAGGATATTTCTCTCCGATATCTTCCCCCTCCTCTTGTTTTATATAAATATTTTCAACGCTCATCCTCCCTTCTATTTAAATAATAATCTTCTTTTGCTTTAAAATATAGGTATTCTCATAACAAACTCATGATTGCATTTATAATGCCATAAGCCAAATGTAACACTCAAAAATGAATAAGTTATTGCAACATTTTATAAAAACTAGCTCTATAAGACATGCTCTTATTTACATTCAATCGTCATCAAATATCTTTTCTTCATTTCTACGTACATCAAGAAACAAAATTAAATATCTATCAAATTTCATTTAATATCCTGAAAAAATCAAATAAACATACTACACATACTGTACTGAACTATATTAAAACAAAATTATTACACTTACATATACTTGATACAAAATCTTTTCATTAAATAAACTGTAAGAGATTCTCTTTTGTTACAAATCTTTGCATAAAACTATTCCAAATATAAAACAGTACAGTAGTTACAATACATATGGTGAATGTAATTATAATTCATTTAATTACCATTTAATAATCTGGAATCCTCCTCGACTCAATAAGTTTGACCACCGATAAGCATATTTATTGCCGTTCGTCTTCTCATTTACATAATAAATAATAAACACTTTCACGTTTATCTGTATAAATCATTTAATTACCATTTATAAAGCAGGAATCCTCTTCCACGCAATAAGTTTGACCACTGATAAATATATTTGTGTTCGCCTTCTCATTTACATAATAAATAATAAACACTTTCACAACTATCTGTATAACTCATTTAATTACCATTTATAAAGCAGGAATCTTTCTCCACGCAGTAAGTTTGACCACTGATAAATATATTTGTGTTCGTCTTCTCATTTATATAATATATGCAGTTTCACACAATCATTTGTATACGACGACGAGAATGTTACCGCTTGAGAAACTTTGGACTGAAGTAAAGCTGGTTTTGCATAAAAGCCTTTACATATCCTTTAAAATGCCTCTTGAAATCAGTTTCAATCTGAAAGATAAATGATTTTCGTTAACTTATTCTGTAGCAAAGGACAGTATGGAAGTTTATTTATCTACACTTTGAAAATATATTGAATACGTAGCAAGGACGTCAGATGTCAGAACCCACTAATTTTTACATATTTGTCAACCTTTACATTTTAATAGTCTTACACTTTAAAAAAATGTATGGAGCTCATTTACAGTTCTTTTATCCTATGGCACTGTAAATTGCAAACATCACTTTTTTAAAAAGTTTATTTATACATTTTTACTAATAACTAGAAAACATTGAATACATGAAAACTACATTGTATTAAATCTACGAGCTAGAAGCAAGCTAAGTGACTGAATACAAGAGTTGGTTACAATTTAAAGATCTTATAAAGCAAGTCATTAACTTTCATTACTCAATTTCTGAGAACATATTCTGATGAGAGAAAGGTTGTAGTAAAATACTGTATGTGGGTGATGATAAATAAAGAATATAAAACCAAGAAAAATCTATAAAAAAAAACTCCTTATAATATCACAGTACTTGAAACTATAGAGGCACTCAGTAGAGCGTAGAACTCTACTGCGGCAGCTCATTTCTCGACCTTTGGCTTGACCTTGACCTTAACATGTATTAATAGGCATGGATTTTCATACACTCAAATATGAACCAAGTTTGAAGTCTCTGTGACAACGATGTCCAAACTTAGGGCTGATTATGTGAATTGGACATTCTGCTTGACCGTGACCTTGACCTTCAAAACTTTAATAATTTCCAGCTTTTTACATTACAGTTAATCCCTGCAAGTTTCATTACCCTACAATTAACCCTTTTACCCCCGGGGTATTTGGAAATTTCCAACCCTTAACCCCCAGGGGGTTATTTTTTTCCCAGCACATTTTGCAGTATATTTTTTTTAAATTGCTCTAACAGCCTTAATTTTGGTCATAGAGAGGTCAGGTTGATCTCATTCTCTTGGAAAATGCCTGAATTTTCTCAAAAAATTATCAAAAAATATGAAAAACAAATTTGTATAGCATTTTTTTGCAAGGACGTACCGGTACGTCCATGGGGGTAAAGGGATGGCTTTTGTGAAACGTACCAGTACGTCCTTTGGGGGTAAAAGGGTTAAAATTGTGGCCAGGAAGCTGTTCACAAACGCACAAACAAGGGGTAAAATATAACCTCCTTCCAACTTCGTTGGCGGAGGTAATTAGCCCATTATGGTGACGCATATATGTTTCCAAACACTTCACCAAATGTTCTAACAGAAACGATGGTCAGTTGGTCGTACTGCTTATGCGAGGGCAGATCCCAGGATACCTGGCATCAGAAATAGTTATTTTTCGTATCATCTGATCTAAGAGCTGTGTGAAATTAGCACGGATAGATGAGAATCCCATTTTAAGCACTGTCATGAATATAAACTTATCAGAATGCTATATATTTTTCACACAACCCAACCATATAATCACCCAGAATATTAACTAAGCCACAAAGGATGTAACTGCAAAAGATTTCTAAATTGATAAACACTAACTGTAAAATCCAAAAGAAAGTTTTTGAGACTCATCGTATTATCATCATCATTATTACTATTACTAGCCAAGCTACAACCCTAGTTGGAAAAGCACGATGCTCTAAGCCCAAGGGCTCTAATAGGGAAAATAGCCCAGTGAGACAAGGAAATAAGAAAATAAATAAACGATGAGAACAAATTAACAATAAATCATTATAAAAACAGTAACAACGTCAAAACAGATATGTCATATATAAACTATAAAAAGACTTATGTCTGCCTGTTCAACATGAAAACATTTGCTGTAACTTTGAACTTT
The DNA here is from genome assembly GCF_036898095.1 of Palaemon carinicauda. Lineage (NCBI taxonomy): Eukaryota > Metazoa > Arthropoda > Malacostraca > Decapoda > Palaemonidae > Palaemon > Palaemon carinicauda. Next base: position 297,619,469 of record NC_090725.1, on the reverse strand, counting down.
TGAAGTTCTATTGATTCAACAGCCTGATTAAGAAGATCATTCCACAACTTGGTCACAGCTTGAATAAAACTTCTAGAATACTGTGTAGTATTGAGCCTCATGATAGAGATGGGCTGACTATTAGAATTAACTGCCTGCCTATTAATATGAACTGGATGGAATTGTCCAGGGAGATCTGAATGTAAAGGATGGTAAGTATTATGAAAAATCTTATGCAATATGCATAATGAACTAATTGAACGACGGTGCCAAAGATTAATATCTACATCAGGAATAAGAAATTTAATAGACCGTAAGTTTCTATCCAACAAATTAAGATGAGAATCAGCAGCTGAACACCAGACAGGAGAACAATACTCAAAACAAGGTAGAATGATAGAATTAAAACACTTCTTCAGAATAGATTGATCACTGAAAATCTTGAAAGACTTTCTAAATAAGACAATATTTTGTACAATGGAAGAAGACACAGACCTAATGTGTTTCTCAAAAGTAAATTTGCTGTTGAGAATCAAACCTAAATTTTAAGTCATACAAAGTTAAAAAAACATTATCAATACTGACATCTGGATGTTGAGGAGCCACTGTCCTTGACCTACTTACAATCATACTTTGAGATTTGTTAGGATTCAACTTCATACCCCATAATTTGCACCATGCACTAATTTTAGCTAAATCTCTATTAAGGGATTCAGCAACCCCAGATCTATATTCAGGGGATGGAACTGAAGCAAAGAGAGTAGCATCATCTGCATATGCCACAAGCTTGTTTTCTAGGCCAAACCACGTCATGTGTATATAATATAAAAAGGCCTCTATACGTGACATCCCTATGATATGAGCTAGCAAATGTTGAGAGGTATCATGTCTGCCATTGTAACTGCATCCCTCTAAGAATGCTACTGAAAAGTATTGAAGAACCTGCACTACAGTACATTTCAATATCTTACATTCCGAAGAGCCCTCAATATAAATTTCCGACACAAGTATTATTATTATCACTAGCTGAGCTACAACCCTAGGTGAAAAAGCAGGATGTTATAAGGCCACGAGCTCCAACAGGGAAAATAGCCCAGCGAGGAAAGGAAATAGGTAAATATACAAACTACAGGAGAAATAATGAACACTCAAAAAAAAAAAAAAAATTAATAGCAGTAGCAACATTTCATTATAGAAAGGCTTATGTCAGCCTGTTCAATGTAAAAGATATTCGCTGTAAGTTTGAACTTTTGATACGATATTTCCGGATATTTTTTTAAAATTAAGCTTCAAGTACAAATAAAGTACTGTATTTAAGTGCCTCTCCTGACCCCCTTGGTTCTCCAGAGATACAGGAAACGTGCTCTGACAGGGGATTTTCAAGGTCCCCTTTATCTGTAGGAACCAATCAGGAGCCTTCCCTAGGTTAGGGGTCCAACCCCAGCAATTCAATTGGTGTATGGAAAGAAATTTTCTCTTTTACCAAACATCAAACGCTCGCATTTAGTAGAAATAAGCAATGTGACCTAGGGGTAACTACTGTATCAAAATAATAATATTCATTAAAATTCTGTTTTATTTTCAATTATTATTACATAACCAAATGGCAGAAAAGGATTAGAAATGAAACTAGAAGATAGATTACTCAAGTGCCATTTGTGTATGAGATCATGGTGAGAGGTAGATGGAGAAGGTTTGGACACGCTCTTCACACTCCCCAAGAGAGATTAGTTCACCAAACTTTCAACTGGGCTCCACAAGGCACTTGAAGAGTTGGAAGTCCCAGGCCTACATGGCTGGGGACTATGAAGCGTGAAGTAGGAGATGATGAGTGGAGAAGTATTGATTTAAAAGCTGAAGAGGGAAACGACTGGTGAAATCTAGCTGAGGCCCTTTAGGTTAATAGGCGTGGGAGGAGATGATGAAGATTGCAAAAGCTGAATGAATGCTACATGGCAAAGAGTCGCAATTAGAAAACAGACCTGTATGTAAAACAACATTGAGATGTCAGAAGTAAACTATAAAAGTGAAATACAATAACAAAGAAGGAAAAATAATAAAAATAAACAAAAAACAATAAGACATGAAAAACTATAAAACAAGATTCATGTCAACCTGCTCCGCATTTGTCTTAGTTTGAAGCCTCATGTTGCATGATTCAGATGATTCTTTCACAATTTGATCAAAGAAGAAATAAAACTTTTAGAACACTAAGAAATAGTGAGCCTTATATAAAGGAAGATGCAAAATGATGGGTAAAAAAAAGGATAGTCCATAGGAACTCCACCGATTACACACCAAAGTAAAATCAAAGATTTGTTTAATGTAAGAATATACAGTAACATTTATTCAAAACAGAAACCTTTGCAGAAATTTTTAGGATAATCAAATATCTACTTTTGCAAGGGTTAAGATGAATTGAAAGCCTATGTGATAATCCTTCTTAAATTAAATAAAGTAATGGAAGGTTGTTAAAAGGAGAGGGGGCAAGGAAAAGATGGGCGGAATATTTCGAAAGTTTACTGAATGTTGGGGATAATAGGGAGGCAGATATAATTGCTGTTCCAGGTGTTGAGGTGCCAGTGATGGGAGATGAGAATGAGAGAGAGATTACAATAGATGAAGTGAGGAGAGCACTAGATGAAACGAGAGTAGGAAAAGCATCTGGTATGGATGGTGTGAGAGCTGAGATGTTGAAGGACTGTACTTGAATGGTTGGTGAGATTGTTTAATATGATATTTTAATTATAAAATAAATTTTTGAATATACTTACCCGGTGAATATATAATAGCTGCAACTCTGCGGCTCGACAGAAAACACACTCAAAAACTCGCGAGCGATCGCTATGAAGGTTGCGGGTGTGCCCACCAGCGCCACTATCGGCCAGATACCACTCTTGCATGTAAACAAACCCTTCAATTCTTCTCGTCCCGCTGCGTCTCTATTGGGGAGGAAGGGAGGGCCTTTAATTTATATATTCACCGGGTAAGTATATTCAAAAATTTATTTTATAATTAAAATATCATTTTTAAATATCTAACTTAGCCGGTGAATATATAATAGCTGATTCACACCCAAGGCGGTGGGTAGAGACCAGAGTTAATTAAGTGTACAGCGTATAAGCTAAGAGTTTTTGACAGTTATCAATATAACAAAACCAAAATATATAGGTACCTGGTAAGGAAGTTGACTTAGACGATTACTCTGCCTTATAAGTCTGTCTTCCTCACGAAGCCCAGCGATCCTCTTAGGATGCTGAAAGACTCCCAGGAGCTGAAGTATTAAGGGCTGCAACCCATACAAACAGGACCTCATCAAACCCTTAATCTGGGCGCTCTCAAGAAATGACTTTGACCACCCGCCAAATCAATCAGGATGCGAAAGGCTTCTTAGCCTTCCGTACGACCCAAAAAAAACAATATTAAAAACATTTCAAGAGACAGATTAAAAAGGATATTGGAATTAGGGTAATGTAGTGGTAGAACCCTCACCCACTACTGCACTCGCTGCAACGAATGGACCCAGTGTGTAGCAGTCATCGTAAAGAGTCTGGACATCTTTTAAGTAAAATGACGCGAACACTGACTTGCTTCTCCAAAAAGTCACGTCCATAATACTTTGCAGAGATTTATTTTGCTTGAAGGCCACGGAGGTTGCTATATCTCTAACTTCGTGTGTCTTAACCTTAAGCAAACATCGGTCTTTCTCATTCAAGTGAGAATGAGCTTCTCGTATTAAAAAAATCTGATAAAATATGACAAAGCATTCTTTGACATAGGCAATGAAGGTTTCTTAACTGAGCACCATAATGCCTCAGATTTCCCTCGTAATGACTTAGTACGAGCTAAATCAAACTTAAGAACTCTAACAGGACATAATACTCTTTCCAGTTCGTTGCCTACGATCTCTGATAAGCAAGGAATATCAAAAGATTTAGGCCAAGGACGAGAAGGCAGTTCATTTTTGGCCAGGAAACCAAGTTGAAGTGAACAAGTGGCTTTTTTCTTGTAGAAAAGCCGATGTTCTTACTGAAGGCATGAAGTTCACTGACCCTTTTAGCCGAAGCCAAGCACACTAGGAAAAGTGTCTTGAGGGTGAGATCCTTCAGGGAGGCTGAATGTAATGGCTCAAACCTGTCTGACATGAGGAACCTTAGGACCACGTCTAAGTTCCATCCAGGAGTTGCCAAACGACGTTCCTTAGAGGTCTCGAAAGACTTAAGGAGATCTAGGAGATCTTTATTGTTGGAAAGATCTAATCTAAGCCTCTATGTCGAAAGACCGAAGCCAACATGCTCCTGTAGCCCTTAATCGTGGGAGCTGAAAGGGAGTGAACCTTTCTCAGATGTAAAAGAAAATCTGCGATTTGGGCTACAGAGGTACTGGACGAGGACACAGATACTGACTTGCACCAGTCTCGAAAGACTTCCCACTTCGACTGGTATACTCTAATGGTAGAAGCTCTCCTAGCTCTTGCAATCACACTGGCTGCCTCCTTCGAAAAGCCTCTAGCTCTTGAGAGTCTTTCGATAGTCTGAAGGAAGTTAGACGAAGAGCGGGGAGGCTTAGATGGACATTCTTTACGTGGGGCTGACGTAACAGATCTACCGTTAGAGGAAGACTTCTTGGAAAGTCTACCAGCCATTGAAGTACCTCGGTGCACCACTCTCTCGCGGGCCAGAGGGTAGCAACCAACGTCAACCTTGTCCCTTCGTGAGAGGCGAACTTCTGCAGTACCTTGTTGACTATCTTGAATGGTGGGAATGCATATAAGTCCAGAAAAGACCAATCCAGTAGAAACGCGTCTATGTAGATTGCTTCTGTATCTAGGACTGGAGAGCAATAGATTGGTAACCTTTTGTTCAACGAGGACGCAAAGAGGTCTATGGTGGGTTGACCCCAAGTAGCCCAAAGACTCTTGCCCACGTCCTTGTGGAGGGTCCATTCCGTGGGTATCACCTGACCCCTCCGACTGAGACAGTCTGCCAAGACGTTCAAGTCCCCCTGGATGAATCTCGTCAACAGGGAGATGCCTCGAATTCTTGACCATAAGAGAAGGTCCCTTGCGATCTCAAGCAGCGTGAAGGAGTGTGTGCCTCCTTGCTTGGAGATATACGCCAAAGTTGTGGTGTTGTCTGAGTTGACCTCTACCACTTAGTTTCGAAGAAGCTTTCTAATATCATCAAGGCCAAGTGGACTGCTAATAGCTCCTTGCCGTTGATGTGCATGCTCTTCTGACTTGAGGTCCACAGACCCGAGCATTCCCGACCGTCCAAGGTCGCACCCCAACCCAAATCCGACGCGTCTGAGGACAACACGTGGTTTGGGTTCTTGACTGTTAGGGATAGTCCCTCTCTCAGACTGATATTGCTGTCCCACCATTTCAGGCATGCCTTTACTGGTTCGGAGACTGGGAATGATACCGTCTCTAATGTCTTGTCCTAGTTCCAGTGAGAGGCTAGATGGAACCGGAGAGGCAGAAGGTGTAGTCTCCCTAGTGAGACAAACTGCTCCAGGGATGAGAGAGTCCCTACGAGACTGTTCCAATTCCTGACTGAATAAACGTTTCGTTTCAGCATTAGTTGGACTTCGAGCAGAGCTTGGCTGCGAATCTCCATCCCAAAATATAGAATAATCTGGGATGGGAACAGTTGGGACTTTTAGGTTGACCAAAAGTCCCAACTCCCTGGCCAGACTCAACGTCCAATGTAGATCCTGCAGACAGCGAAGACTGGACGATGCTCTGAGAAGCTAGTCGTCCAAGTACAGGGAGGCTCGGATCCCCGATAGATGGAGGGATTTTGCCACATTCCTCATGAGCCTCGTAAACACGAGAGGCGCAGGACTGAGGCCAAAGCACAGGGCTCGAAACTGGTACCCCACATTCCAGTAAACAAACCTCAGAAACGGTTGGGAATCCGGGTGTATAGGAAAGTGGAAGTATGCCTCCTGAAGGTCGAGAGACCATCCAGTCGCCTTCATGACGTTTGTCTTGACAATGAACACATTGAGCGCACTTGCCTCTTACGTACTCCTGCAGTGAACATGGCTGCCAAATCATTGGAGCCATCCCTGAGGGACTTGTTCCTGCAGAGAACGTGGCTCTCAGATCATAGGAGCCATCCCTGAAAGCCTTGTTTATGCATGACATAATTGTACAGCAAAACTTCAAAGGCTCGAAAATAGCTCTGAAGTCGACCTGTAAAATCTCGGAGCGTCTCATGGTCAGGCGCCAGGGAGAGTCTATGAGGGTTGAGAAGTCTATCTGGGCAGAGGCAGGAACTCCCAAGCCGAGAACTTCTCTCGTGTCATATCAGACTCTCGCTCTATAAGCCAGCTTAAAAGAAGGGAAAGCAAAGGCTGTCTCCCCCAAACTCCTCCTGGTGATAAACCAGTCGCCTAGCAAACGTAAAGCTCTCTTAGAAGAGCGAGAGAGCACTAGCTTATAAAACAACGGCTTCGAAGTAGCTAGGCCTAGTGTAAGCTCTGACGTTTAGGCGAACGAGGAGCAGCAGTTACAAAAAGATCCGGACAAAGATCCTTAAAAATCAGCATGATTTATTTAAAGTCCATAGAGGGCTAAGCAGCTTTAGGCTCCTCTCCGTCTGACAGAGTCCTCAAGGGAATATCAGTAGGAGGGGGAACAGCAACTTCCTCATCTGAAGGAACCTTGTCCGACAATAGCCGAGTCTCAAGCAAGGGAGAGACCTACCGTGGTGGCAATGCTTTACAAGCAGAGTCCACACGCACTGGTGCATTAGTAGCGGACCAGGACGCAACGTTATGTAACTGCTTGACAGTCTGTGAACTGTCAGCAACAACAGGTGCGTGAGGACGCACAGCGTCCACTCGAGACTGCTTTGACCGCCTAGACTGAGCAGTCAAAACAACTCTAGAATGCGGAGGTTGACGCTCAGCGTCAAAACAAGTCAACTCCGATTGTTGGCGAACGTCCTGAACGTCAACAGGAGCATCAGCAAGTGGCCTAACGTCCAAATGTGGCTGAAAATCCACACGAGACCGCATCGAGTGTGGTTCTAAACAACCTGACTGACGTGACTTGGCTACGCCAACGTCAACAGGACGCACAAAGGAACGTTAGGGTGGCTGAAGGCCAGGATCTCGATGAGATAAACGGCTAGGCTCAACGGACTTATCGGCAGAATAGTCTTCCATAAGGGAGGCAAGCTTATTCTGCATGTCTTGCCGTACAACCCATTTAGGATCAACGGGAATGGTTGCGGTAAGAGACGAGGGTAACGTCTGTGACTGCAAAACCTTGCCTACAAAAAGACTCTCGGAGTCTGTGTTACGCTTTTGTTTAGGCGGCGAGCAGTCTTCCGATGACTGCATAGGGTCAGAGCTGTCCTAATAGTTAAAACCAGGACGCTGGACCTGTCCTGAAAGGACTGACTTTCGCTTAAAGGGCCTCGAAACCTTGTTTCTTATGCGAAAAGCCTTCGGATGACGAGGAGAAAATCGTTTCTCTCGCCTTATGGTAGGGGTGATCTTGGTAAGATACACCTGATACCATAGAGGGAACGTCTGTTCGCTGATCAAGGCCTCTCGAACCCATAAGTCGTACGACATTACTTCTCCCCTGGGCTTGGGAGCTTGCAAGAGGTCCCGGACTAGGCGAACGACAGGCACGAACAGACGAACCCTCGGTCGCAACACTGATAACACTTTGCGCAATATCACTTTATCACTACGATTTTCTGTTTTGCACTTATTTCACTGAAATCGAATTTTTTAACAATTCACATTAGGTATGAATAAAACTGATTTCTACCTGAAGCACGCAATTCTACCCTCATCAAAAGGTTGTAATTGCGAAATCAGTCGTATAATGTAAGCACATTAATACCAGCAAAAACAGTAAACATATTTTAAGATAAAAAAATCAGTGGCTGGGGAAGAGACCAAACACTAGTTCATTCAAAACTACGTTTTCAATCTCTCACCGTACAATGCCTTGGGACGAGAATAAAAAACTAAAAACATTTTATCCTTTCTCCCCGTACAGAGACTAGGGACGAGAGTAACTCGAGAACAACGTTACTCGCTTGGGACGAGATAAAGATCGGAACGTTCTCTCTCCTCTCTCTCTCTCCGTCTCTATCTCTCTCTCTCTCTTGATTTCGCACCGAAGAGAAGAGCCCACTTACCTTTCGTCAATAAACAGGTTATTTGACCAAAGGAAAAAACTGAAAGGTTTTTCAATTAAAAGTTCCTTTAAAATAGTCTTTAAAACATTTAAGCTTTGAAAGAAAAAAGAACAAAACGTCAGAATCGATTTACTCTTTCTGCAAAGTGAAACCGTGATACTCTCTCTCTCTATCGTAACGATAGAGCGCAAACTGCGTAGCATAAATAAACTAAACGTTAGTTCATCTTTGAAACAGTACGAAGACTATTCAAAGAAAAAAAACTATCATAAAATATTTACTAAAAATATTTCATTTAATAAGTTTTAAATCATTAGCTGTGTAAAAGTTATTTACGATTGAAAAGGGCTCAACGTTGTTTAACTTTGGTTTCCAAGTTAGGACCGCCTACTCTCAGGAAAGGTCGCATATAAACAAATCATTAAAATTTATTTTGATGTTTATTATAAATGGAAAGCTAATCGAAGAGGCCTAATAAAGGCGGTTGAGATATAAAATATATAGAGGAAAATCTATAATTAATTTATAACGTGATAAGATAATTGCTAAAAGCCTAAAACACACTTCCGTCTAAGGGAAGGGTCGGCCATTTAAAAGTCAAAGAAAGTCCATACTCTTTCTTGTCATCAAAAATTAAATCTATCCAAAAACGAGTTCAAGATTTAAGATGAAGATAAAACACCTGCACTGCGAAAGCTCAAACCAAAATGAAGTACTTCACCAAATATGTTGAGAAAACTCCAGGTTCTACAGCGAGTATTGATACGTCTTGTTGTCAACGTCGACAGAGAAGAATTGAAGGGTTTGTTTACATGCAAGAGTGGTATCTGGCCGATAGTGGCGCTGGTGGGCACACCCGCAACCTTCATAGCGATCGCTCGCGAGTTTTTGAGTGTGTTTTCTGTCGAGCCGCAGAGTTGCAGCTATTATATATTCACCGGCTAAGTTAAATATTTAAAAATGTGTTTTGTGTTGTCAATGGTACCAGTAGATTGGGTTTGTGCATGTATTGTACCACTATATAAGGGTAAGGGAGATGTGCATGAGTGTTGTAATTCAAGAGGTATTAGTTTGTTAAGCGTAGTTGGAAAAGTGTACGGTAGAGTAATGATTAATAGGATCAAGGATAAAACAGAGAATGTAATCTTAGAAATACAGGGTGGTTTTAGAAGAGGTAGGGGTTGTAGGAATCAGATTTTTACAGTAAGGCAGATATGCGAGAAATATTTAGCAAAAGGTAAGGACGTGTATGTTGCGTTTATGGATCTGGAGAAAGCGTATGATAGAGTTGATAGGGAAGCAATGTGGAATGTGATGAGTTTATATGGAGTTGGTCGAAGGTTGTTGCAAGCAGTGAAAAGTTTCTACAAAGGTAGTAAAGCATGTGTTAGGATAGGAAATGAAGTGAGCGATTGGTTTCCGGTGAGAGTGGGGCTGAGACAGGGATGTGTGATGTCACTGTGGTTGTTTAACTTGTATGTTGATGGAGTGGTGAGAGAGGTGAATGCTCGAGTGCTTGGACGAGGATTAAAACTGGTAGACGAGAATGACCATGAATGGGAGGTAAATCAGTTGTTGTTTGCGGATGATACTGTACTGGTTGCAGACACAGAAGAGAAGCTTGGCCGATTAGTTACAGAATTTGGAAGTGTGTGAGAGAAGAAAGTTTAGAGTTAATGTGGGTAAGAATAAGGTTATGAGATGTACGAGAAGGGAAGGCGGGGCAAGGTTGAATGTCATGTTGAATGGAGAGTTACTTGAGGAGGTGGATCAGTTTAAGTACTTGGGGTCTGTTGTTGCAGCAAATGGTGGAGTGGAAGCAGATGTACGTCAGAGAGTGAATGAAGGATGCAAAGTGTTGGGGGCAGTTAAGGGAGTAGTAAAAAATAGAGGGTTGGGCATGAATGTAAAAAGAGTTCTATATGAGAAAGTGATTGTACCAACTGTGATGTATGGATCGGAGTTGTGGGGAATGAAAGTGACGGAGAGACAGAAATTGAATGTGCTTGAGATGAAGTGTCTAAGGAGTATGGCTGGTGTATCTCAAGTAGATAGGGTTAGGAACGAAGTGGTGAGGGTGAGAACGGGTGTAAGAAATGAGTTAGCAGCTAGAGTGGATATGAATGTGTTGAGGTGGTTTGGCCATGTTGAGAGAATGGAAAATGGCTGTCTGCTAAAGAAGGTGATGAATGCAAGAGTTGATGGGAGAAGTACAAGAGGAAGGCCAAAGTTTGGGTGGATGGATGGAGTGAAGGAAGCTCTGGGTGATAGGAGGATAGATGTGAGAGAGGCAAGAGAGCGTGCTAGAAATAGGAATGAATGGCGAGCGATTGTGACGCAGTTCCGGTAGGCCCTGCTGCTTCCTCCGATGCCTTAGATGACCGCGGAGGTAGCAGCAGTAGGGGATTCAGCATTATGAAGCTTCATCTGTGGTGGATAATGTGGGAGGGTGGGCTGTGACACCCTAGCAGTACCAGCTGAACTCGGTTGAGTCCCTTGTTAGGCTGGAGGAACGTAGAGAGTAGAGGTTCCCTTTTTTGTTTCGTTTCATTTGTTGATGTCGGCTACCCCCCAAAATTGGGGGAAGTGCCTTGGTATATGTATGTATGTATGTAACTTCTTTAATATTTACCTTTGTAAATGATGATCTGCCAGTTAAACGTCTATGACATTCCACCCTTGTGAAGGTCTTAAACTCAGTCGTCTGGTTAAACTATTTGCGTAATAGTAATCATCCATCGTCATAGAATTTCAGTAAAGACTGGAACATGGAAATAAGAGCCCTAAAAGATCATGTTACATTATTCACAATAAATCTGAATCATTGTAAAATGTAAGAAACATTATGAAGCAAAAATGTGTTATTCTAATAACCTTGTAATGAATTACAGAACATTACTCAAGATATTTTCATCGTAATGTAACATCCAAATCTACAACCTATCAAATTTCTTTAATCTAAGTCTTATTTATAATGACACTCGACGATGCTATTTCTTAGGGAAATTCCTTTTTAACATTATCGGTTATTATTATTATAAAATCATTCTGTGGTGGATAATGTGGGAGGGTGGGCTGTGGCACCCTAGCAGTACCAGCTGAACTCGGTTGAGTCCCTTGTTAGGCTGGAGGAACGTAGAAAGTAGAGGTCCACTTTTTTTTGTTTTGTTTCATTTGTTGATGTCGGCTACCCACCAAAATTGGGGGAAGTGCCTTGGTATATGTATGTATGTATTATTATAAAATGTTTAAACAGACCATTGAGTCCATGCTAGACATTCACAGGGCCAAAAGATTTGCTCTTAAATGAATCTGGAAATTTGAGTGAGACAAAGGTGAGGAGTCTTGACATCTACTTCGAAAGATATAAGGAAAATTTTGAAATATAAAAAACCTCTAGTTCTAAAGTGACTAAATGGAACTAACATTCATAAATAAAGGTAAAATCAAATAAATAACAAAATACAGAGATAAAATAGAATGCATGAATGTTAAAAAGTAGTTAATTGGGGATCTCTAGAGCATTATATGAAGTGAAATAAATTTTTCTTAAAAAAATTGTATTTTTCATAATTATACAAACCAGAGTCCCTTAATAGGAGTAAAATTTCAGCAAAGCTGAAACAGTTGTTAAATTCAACACCGTAGCACGATGCAATTAGATGGCAGGACAAGATTGGACTGGTAGGACAGAATTAGAAATGAAACTATAAGACAGATTACTCAAATACCATATGTGGATGAAATCACGGAGCGCGGTAAATGGAGATGGTTTGGGCATGCTCTTTGCACTCCCCAGGAGAGATTAGTTCACCAAATTTTCAACGGGGCTCCACAAGGCACTATAAGAGTTAGAAGATCCAGGCCTATATGGTTGAGGACTATGAAGTGTGAAGTAGGAGATGATGAATGGAGAAGTATTGATTTACAAGCTCAAGATAGAGACGACTGGCGAAATCTAACCGAAGCCCTTTGCGCCAATTGGAGTAGGAGTAGATGATGATGATGTTGAGGAAGAAACAATAATAGCTTCTTCAGAAGATACCAAAAGGTAATACTAAAAAGAAAATTAAGCTAATAATAGGTAATTAACAATAGACCAAAGGAGGAAAAGATGAAAACTGCTAATTTAAAAGGGACAAAAGAAACCGATGAAAAAGAAGACAGAGTAAACTAACTGGGACTGAAAGGAGGCTACAAAGAGCAAGACCCACTGAGGGCAGTGGTATGGTACCCCCTTCAAAAACAGCATCTTTTCTTAATAGAGAATTTCATAAATAAAAGTACTTCATTTATTCTGTTCTTAACATACTATTCAATACCATTAATTCTTGGTGCTATACAGTTTTCTTATTGTTCATTTGTTTTTCTCAAGAACACAAAACCATGAACGGTCATTCTTACAAGAAGATCTCGAGACGTAACTTTAAGAGAAACTTTCCCCACACTTGAAAGATTTAACTACAACTACAACTTTCAAGGGAAGCTACCCAACTCATTGACTTCCTCTTTAATAAAAATAGGCTCAAGCACAAGGACTTCATCCTCTGTTGGTTTTGGCAGTGACTAGAGCAGGATCTTTGGTCACCAGACCGCTGAACCCAAAGAGGAGTCTCAGTAAAATTGCAGGCCACGTCTGATATGAAACGTGCTTGTTTGTCAAATCCACCTTGCGATATTACATCAGCGTTTTAGTCTTTCCTTCTGGTAGGAACCTCATCCACTTCTTTATCAGCAAAATCTGTCTCTGAATTGTGACTACAGTACTTTTCTTATGAGCCCTAAGGCTTCCCTCGCAGTTAAATACCTTTGTTCCTGTATGACTTTTTATGTGATCCTCAAGATTGGATTCACTATGGAGAACCTGGCCGCACTCAATGCAAGGATACAGATGTTGATTAGAGTGAGACTACAAGTGAACCTTAGAGTTGTTCTATCCCTGAAGTCTTTGCTGCACACAACAGAAGAAAAAGATGGCTCACCTGCTTGTTTCCTATCTGACTGAAGGTAAGCCCGGAAAAATCGTAGGGGAATAGACGTTATTCCGTGTGTATTCTTGTGTGATTTCTGAGATTTCCTTTTTGGGCAAACCTTTTATTACATATATTACATCAGTATGACCTTTCTTCATCATGCTTTCACATATGTTGATTTAACTGGTTTTCAACACTAAATCTCTTTCTGCAAATATTGCAATGGAAAGGTCTTTCTTAATAAGATTCTAACCACAGACGTCACAAGCAAATGGCTGCTCTTCAGAGTATGGCCGCTCTTCAAAGTGCATTCTTGGAGGACCCAGGCCTTCATGGCTGAGGACTATGAAGCGTGAAGTAGGAGGTGATGAATGGAGAAGTACCGATTTAAAAGGTCAAGATAGAGACGACTGACAAAATCTAACCGAGGCCCTTTGCATCAATAGGCGTGGGAGATGATGACGATACTATTCCATACTTAAAACTTCAAAGAGCATAAAATTATAAGACAACTGCATTACACAGAGAAACAGTATGAAAAAATGACAAATTCGTAGATAATTTGTATTTTTCCTAACTATACAAACCTTAGCTATTTAATAGGGGTATTACTTTCAGCTTAGCTGAAATGATGAGCCATTCATTTTTAAAGAGGGTTTACTACCCACACCACTAGTTAGTGGGGATAGGGGAGGGTAGCTTGCTACCCCCCCTCTCACACACCTGTGCTTGAGCTCACTTTGCTTGGAGGTAGGACTTCAAGGGGGTCAGGGCTGGCGGGCAAGTTTGGTTAAATAGCTAAGGTTTGTATAGTTAGGAAAAATACAAATTATCTACGAATTTGTCATTTGTTCAGTAACTGGAATACAAACCCCGCCATATAATAGGGGTGACTCGCCCATTAAGAAGGGTGGACGTCCCAGCCAGTCTGGCTTTTGGCTTTGCCCGGGGGCTCCTTATTTGAGTGTGTCAGCACTCAAGAAATGAAGAGTCCCTGCACTTCGCTAAAACCTTGCTATGCAAGGTCTGCGGCCTACGCAAGCTGTGTGTGAAGGTATGAAGAAGCGTGACTCGTCCTAGAAAGTTGTTCTGAAGTTCTTTGGATGGAAACTTGTAGACTAGGACTTTCCCAGTACCAACTCGTCAGGGTATGGGGACGTAACAGTTTTACTATTAACCCTTTTACCCCCAAAGGACGTACTGGTACGTTTCACAAAAGCCATCCCTTTACCCCCATGGACGTACCGGTACGTCCTTGCAAAAAAATGCTATAAAGATTTGTTTTTCATATTGTTTGATAAATTTTTGAGAAAATTCAGGCATTTTCCAAGAGAATGAGACCAATCTGACCTCTCTATGACAAAAATTAAGGCTGTTAGAGCCATTTAAAAAAAATATACTGCAAAATGTGCAGGGAAAAAAATAACCCCTTGGGGGTTAAGGGTTGGAAATTTCCAAATACACCGAGGGTAAGTGGGTTAATACTAAGAACACAAGGGAGCATGGTTTACCTGCAGTGGTTTGAGGTCAGCTATGCAGAGAACCTAGGATGCTGCTTTCCCCAAGAGAGGGGATGATGAAGAAAAGAATAAGGGCCAGTCAAACCTATTCATTCATGCAGACTAAAACCGGGTAACAATGCCCTCAACCTTCTGCTACTTGTCCAATAAGGAGCTTGAGGTCTTAAACCAGCTGTTGGGCAGCCCCCACAGGACCGATAGAGAAAGTATCGAGTCTCCTGTGGGTCACGTCTTGCAGGTAGTGGGATGTGACCATGGTTTGCCGTTTCCACACCCCAGCTTGAAGAACCTGCGTCACTGAAAAATTTCTTTTGAAGGCCAGGGACGTAGCTATGCCCGACATCATGTGCTCTGGGGTGACGTGACAGAGGAGGGTCTGGATTCAGTGCCAGGTCATTGACCCGGCGAATCCATGCAGAGATGGAGTTCTTGATGACCCTCCTCTTAGTCCTTCCTGTGCTGACAAATAGTGCTGGTACACGAGGACGGGCTGCAGCTGTTCTTTTGAGGTACAGCCTCAAACTCCTTACTGGGCATAGTAAGAGATGGTCTGGGTCATCTGTTACAGTACGGAGACTAGAAATCCGGAAGGAGTCGAACCGAGGATCCGCTATTCCGGGATTCTGAGTCTTAGCAATAAACTCAGGGACGAAGCTGAACCATACCTACCCCCATGCCCTTGAATGGGCGATGTCATATGAGATATCATGAAGTTCGGTGACTCGCTTGGCCAAGGCCAAAGCTAGCAGGAACACCGTCTTCCAGGTTAGGTGGCGATCTGATGCCTGGCGTAATGGTTCATAGGGAGGTCTCTTAAGAGACCTGAGAACTCGAACCACGTTCCATGGGGGAGGTCACACTTCCGACTGAGGGCAGGTAAGTTCATAACTCCGTATAAGTAGAGAAAGTTTTAGCGATGAAGGAATATCCATTCCTTTTAGCCTGAAGGCGAGGCTTAAGGCTGAGTGATAGCCTTTAACTGCCGAGACTGATAGGTGCATTTCTTCACACATATACCCGAGGAACTCCGCTATTGCTCGAATAGTGGCATCGAGTGGAGAGAAACCCCTTCCACGACACCTACCACAGAAGACTTTCCACTTTGCCTGGTAGACTGCTGCTAATGACTTTCGCAGGTGTCCACACATCGTGATTGCAACTTGTTGCGCAAATCCTCTCTCAGAGAGATGCTGGATAGTCTCCAGGCGTGAAGTCGTAGTGAACCTACGGCTTTGTGGACAATGTTATCGTGAGGTTGTTTGAGTAGATTGTGTCGTGGAGGGAGTTCGCTTGGCGGCTCCGTTAGGAGTTGCAGAAGGTCCAGGAACCACTCTGCGTGATGCCATAGCAGAGCTATGAGGGTCATTGAAAGATTGACCGATGTTCTGGTCTTGTTGAGTACCGTCCTCATCAGACAGAACAGGGGAAAGGCTTAAATGTCGATGTTGTCCCACCGTTGTTGGAAAGCATCTTGCCAGAGAGCCTTGGGGTCAAGGACTGGGGAACAGTACAGTGGGAAACTGAAGTTTAAGGCCGTTGCGAAGAGGTCCTCAGTCGGAGAACCCCACAAAGTCAGGACTTTGTTGGCTACTAGATGATTCAAAGACCACTTGGTACTCACTATCTGAAATGCTCTGCTCAGGTTGTCAGCGAGCACATTCCTCTTGCCCGGAATGAAGCGTGCCGATAGTGGTATTGAGTGGAATTCAGCCCATGTCAGTATCTCCACTGCTAGATGGGATAGTTGCTGTGAAAAAGTACCTCTTTGTTTGTTGATGTAGGCCACTACTGTGGTGTTGTTGCTCATCACCACCACAGAGTGACTTGCCAGGTACTGTTGGAACTGTTGAATGGCTAGAAAGACGGCCTTCATCTCTAGGAGATTTATGTGGAGGTACTTTTCTGACTCTGACCAGAGGCCTGAGGTTGTGTGGTGCAGCACGTGGGCCCCCCATCCATTTTTTGAAGCGTCCGAAAACAGCATCAAATCCGGGGGGAGGACGAGAAGATCCACTCCCTTTCGTAGGTTCTCGTCTGCCACCCACCACTGGAGATCTGTCAGTTCGGCAGGTCCCATGGGGATCTGGATGTCTGGGGAGTCGTATGCTTGATTCCACCGGGACTTGAGTCGCCACTGGAGGGATCTCATCCTGAGGCGACCATTGGGAACTAGACGGGCCAGCGATGAAAGGTGACCGAGGAGATGTAACCTTGATTGGGCTGAAAGTTCTTCTTGTCTAAGAAAAGGTCTTGCGACCTTCCTCAGCCTTGCTATCCTGTCGTCTGATGGGAAGGCTTTGTGGAGAGTGGTGTCTATAATCATGCCTAAGTATACCAGTCTTTGAGTGGGAAGCAGGGAAGACTTCTCGAGATTTACCATGATCCCCAGATCTTGGCAAAGTCTCAGAAGTTTGTCTCGGTGTTAAAGAAGGGTTGACACCGAGTCTGCTAGGATTAACCAGTGGTCCAGGTAACGGAGGAGACGGATGCCAATCCTATGTGCCCAAGATGATACTAGGGTGAACACTCTGGTGAAGACTTGTGGTGCTGTGGAATGACCGAAGCACACCACCTTGAACTGGTACTTTCTGTTGTCTAGGCTGAATCTTAAGTACTTCCTTGAAGACGAATAGACTGGGATCTGGAAGTACGCCTCCTTTAGGTCCAGTGTACACATGAAGTCTTGCGGTCTTACTGCTAGTCTGACCGTGTCTGCCGTCTCCATGCTGAACGGAGTTTGTTTGACAAACTTGTTCAGAGCTGAGAGGTCGATGACTGGTCTCCAGCCTCCAGACGCCTTCTTTACAAGAAAGAGTCGACTGAAGAAGCCTGAGGATTCGTCGAGGACCTCTTGGAGAGCGCCCTTCTTCAACAGGGTCTGGACTTCTGCCCAAAGGGCTTCCCCCTTGCCAATCCCATGGCAAGGGAGTTCAATGACAATGGATTCGTTGTCAGGGGAGGTAGAGATGTTATGAACAGGACGTGATATCCTAGACTGATCACGGAGATTGTCCAGGAATCAGCCCCGAGTTGCTTCCACCTGTTTGAGCAACTTTGTAGGCATCCCCCCACTGGTGGAAATGCAGGGAGACTGCCTATCCTAGCGTTTGCGGCCTCGGCTGCTCCCTCTAGGATTTTTGCCTCCCCTGGAGGACTTTTTGCCTTTCCTTTCTTTGACAGGAAAGGGCTTAGACACCATAGTCTTCGCTGCTGTTGTCGACGTAGTGGTCTTGATTAGACGGGACTGCTGTGGTGCTGGAGGCTTATAGGGCTTGGATGTTAAAGCCCTATGAAGGAGGGAGTCTTGATGAGACTTCCTCCACCTCTCAGCGGCATGTTCCACATCCTTAGACTCGAAAAGAACAGACCCCTCGATGGAGGAATGTCTGAGCCTATTGATCTCGGTGCTAGCGACCTTCTGATGGAATCTCTCAGCTACTGCATCCCGACGTTTCAGGATGGTATTTTCCCATAAGTTCGAGACTTGGTGGGCCAGAAACTCAATCATGCGAGTACCTGAGAGAAGAAAGGTTTCCATAGCTTTCCTGATACGTTCCTTGGAGAAATCCTCAGAACGTATCAGGATACCTAAGGTCCCCAACCAGATATCGACGTGGCTTGCATAGTACACTTCGCGACTTTCTCCTGATTGAGGATCTCGGCTGTCGAGAATGAGACCGGCCGGTTGGAGAGTCTCTCAAGAAGGACTTCCCTGGTTAGCTCTTCCAGCGAGTGTTGAAGTGGAAGAGCTAGACAAGGCTCCTCTAGGATCTCGAAGTACCTCCTCTGCTGTACGCGAGGAGGTGGGAGGAGCTTGTTGGTGGTACGGAACGGTTGGAGGAGGACATCTCAGACAGCTGTTGTGAGATCTTGTCCTTGGTACTCTTTACCCCTTGAGACCAGGTCAGGGCTGCACTGGTCTTAGAGGGCTTTTGAGTACCAAAGACGCGGTCTAAGACCGTGTCTTTGCCCTCTCGAGGAGGGATCTCTGGGTCGGAAAACCCGTTGGGAGCCCTCATTAGAGTCAGAACTTGCCAAAACGCATGTTCTGACTTGCTGGTCTCCTGCTGTAGGACTTGCAGTAAAGTCTCCTTCTATCCCCGAAGGCTCTTCTTGGGGAGAGTCGCGGACATTCCCTGAGTGGCTAGCTGGCTCCATCCTAGTCCTCGTGGGGGACTTAGGCAATGTTTCGGAGTCTTTAGATTCCTTCCTGGGAAGGATATAAGACTACAACATTGACAAGGGTGGCATGTTCCTTCCAATCTCTGACTGAGAGGACCCCTCAGCGAGAAGAGAGGTTTCCTCCATTGGTGCGATGGGGCAAAGTCTCTCCTCGCGTGATTCCCTTGGAGACGGGAAATCTTCCTCTGAAAGGGAAGGAGAGGCAGTCTGAGGAATAGAAGGAACCTGCCTCGAAGGTCTGCGTGGAGTCAGTTTCGCCCTTAGTGAAGTGACCGCATCTGGAACTCCTCTTTTTCTCTTCAAAGGGGTAGAAAAAGCCATGGTTCTATGTCCCAATTTAGAGAGGACAGGCTTGAAAGCCTGGGTTACGGCTCAGATCAGTGCACCGAACCAGGGCTGTTGGCTGATGGACGCGCTGTCAGACATACCCCTTGAAGGGAAAGGGATTGAAGGATCCCTGGGAGGAGTCACAGTAATTGGTGGGTTCGCCTGTGGTAGCTTTGGGATTCTGGACCCCTCTGGAAGTTTCCCTTCTCCCACAATGCGCAGTGGTATGCGCTTGCGGGGAGGGGAATGAGGGTATGGCGACCTTGCCGTACGTCGTTCTTTGGTATGTGTAGGCTCGCGCGCGGGAGGATATTGATGCTCGCGCGCGGGATGATATTGATGCTCGCGCGAGGGAGAATATCAGGGCTCATGCTAGGGAGACAGGTGGCGCGCGGGCGAGTGTTCGCGCACGTCTGTGCCAGCCGTAGGGGGTGCGCGTGCAGGAGAAAGTTCCCTAGCGAGCGGGCGCGCAGTGGATTTATGCGGGGCGCACAGGAGAATGTTGGCGCGCATCTCTAGGAGAGGATTCACGAGTCTGTGCATGGGGCGCGCATATCCTTGCGGATGCACGCGGAAAAAGGCTGGCGCGCAGGTGAGCACTGGCGCGCGGGAGAAGGCAGCATGGCTGACTTGTTAGAAGTCCTGCTATCGGTAGAAAGTTGGTGCTCAGGTTTTACCTGGCGCGTAGGATGGTGCGGTGTATGGCGCGCAGGAGTGAGATGTTGGGCGCGTATGCACACATGCAGGAGAATGTAGGCGCGCGGGAGAGCGCCATTGCGCAGGAGATTGATGGCGTGCAGGTAGCTTACGCGCATGTGAGCGCTGGCACGCAGGTGAGTGTTGGCGCACAGGTGGGCGCTGGCGCGTAGGGGATTGTTGGCGCGGAAGAGCAGGGCACGCAGATAAGACCTGGCGCGCAGGAGATTGTGGGCGCATGTGGGCATGAGGGCGCACATGGCACGTGATGGAGCTATGCTCTTGTTGGAGCGTATGCGCAGTTGGCGCATACGCTCTTGATGCTCTGTGTTAGGGTAAGGATGAAGATCAGCGCGTAGTGATGGGGACTGACGAGTTGTTAATGAGCGCCTGTCAGGTTTCAAGGGCGCGTAGCACGTAAGTTGTTGGCGAGAAATAGCACATTTGATTGGAGCCTTGTTAGGCCCATGCAGGAACGGCGACGGCAGGTCAGCAGGTCTGTCGGGTGGAAGGTCGACGTGTCCTTTAAAAGGACGACCTTCCACCGAAGGAGATCGCGAACGAACTGCAGAGAGGTCCAGGACCAATGCAGGTGCAGTGACGGATGATCAGGCTAGAGGCTCCTCTGCGGGGGACTGCATAGATGTTGAACCAAAGAGGCGCCTCCTCACCCCAGGTGAAGGAAGGCCTTTATGGCGAAGAGGAAGGCGAGCCTTCCGACGGATGCGCCTTCTGGGGCCATTGGATCAGCGAGCTGACCTTCTGCAGTCCTCCGAAGAGGAGTCTCTGTAAGTGAACTCCTCCGAGGGGGAGAAACACTAGCTGGAGAGACTAACGATGGACTTAGTTTCCCCCCGCATAGGTTGATCAGGAACGGGAGAAACTAAACTGTCAGCTACCGTAGAGTTTGGAGTGGAAGAGGAGATGGGTGAGACCGCATTGGATACCTCTGACACCACAACGTCGACAAGAGACAGAGGATCAACCTCTGACAGTGACCACAATTGCTTGACAGCAGCACCCAATTGGATGTAGTTGAACAAAACCTCCTTGGAGGGCCAACCCGTGAGCCCCAAGGAGGACCAAAGCTGAAACAAGGAGGTTAGTGACATATCCTCCCCCGGGGGGAGAGATGGAGCTGCTTCGCTAGGGGAAGCAACGTCATCTCTCGAGACCCGAGGTTGGTTAACAATAAATCGGTCTACGCTACCACTCGACGGTCTCTCGAAAGAGACCGACCGAATGGGAGCTTCGGAGGAGGTTTGGGCAACGGAAGAAGAGGGCTTGGGATTTCTCCCTTCGAAGCAACCTTTGAAGGAGAAATATTCCATTTGGGCTTCTTCTTCCGTCGTCGCGAAAACTTCTCCCACTGGAAGGCAGACCACTCCCTACACTCACTACACTTGTTGGTACTATCACGCCGTTGGCCCCCTACAAGAAGGACAAAGGGCGTGAGGATCAGTCTCGATCGCCGACATGAATGTTCCACAGGGGCAGTCGGGAAAACCAGGGCAGGTGCGCATGATCGCAGAGGCCACTTCACATATACAGAGACTAGAAAAAGAAAAAAACAAAAGCAATTAAATGGCTGCCAATATGACAGCGAGGATGAGAGTGGACACGTCCGACCACCATCCGAGCCGAGAGCAAAGAGAGCTCAAGCACAGGTGTGTGAGAGGGGGGGTAGCAAGCTACCCTCCCTTAACCCCACTAACTAGCGGTGTAAACCCTCGTTAAAAATTAATGGCTCGTCATTTCTGCTACGCCGAAAGTAATACCCTTATTAAATAGCGTGGTTTGTATTCGAGTTAAGGAACAAAATGAAATTCTTTACAATCTTTTTGTAATAATCTCTTCCTATCTTGAAAAAGTTCCTAAAGTATCACATCTGTAGTGAAGGCAGTTAAAAATTAATTCTTTGCTTTAAAATGAGAGGCTTACAAATGATACCATACCTTCAGGCAATTGACGTCTTATCCAGATGAAAATAATTGATAAAACCTTTTACAGTAATTTGTGCGCTACCGATAGCAGGTTACCTCTTGAGAAAAACTTGGACTGAAGTCAGGTTTGTTGCACGAAGACACTTTTCATCACTTCTAATGACTAGAATCTGAAAATAGAAAAAGAGTTTAGAAGGTTCCAGGCTTTCAAACATTCGGAGATACAAGCACAAATACAACGGAAAATAACAAAAATATGATAAAGAAATTCTGTAAAAAAACAATATATCATTTGATAAAATAAAACAACATTTGAAATAACCTGATATTTATTTCATATGAAACCTAAGTATTTGTTGACTTTTCTAGCAGGAAATCCTAGGCATGGAATTCAGGTTAGGCTTACCAAAGTCCAAAATGTAAAGAAATTCAACTTACAAACAGCTTCTTGGGACCGATTAAGTTTGTAAATTGAGGACCTACTATATGCTGAAACATGTTATTTTGATTATAAAATAAATTTTTGAATATACTTACCCGGTGATTATATAGCTGCAACTCTGTTGCTCGACAGACAACTCTACGGAAAAACTCGCCAGCGATCGCTACACAGGTTGCGGGTGTGCCCAACAGCGCCATCTGTCGACCAGATACCCAGCTCTCAATGTAAACAAAGACTCAATTTTCTCCTCGTCCCACTGCGTCTCTATTGGGGAGGAAGGGAGGGTCATTTAATTTATAATCACCGGGTAAGTATATTCAAAAATTTATTTTATAATCAAAAAGGGATTTTGACGTAGGAAAAATCTATTTCTGGGCGAAGGACCTGTGCCACCCAGTGAATAAGCTCCATTTAGCACTTATTCTTAGGTAATTTACTGCTAAATATACCAGAGAAAAAATGTAAAGGAGTGCTAGGTTAACTAGCTCGCTCACCTATTGGTGTCGGTATAAAATTGGGCGTATATTCCAGAGGTCCCGCACTATTTAGATTAATCCACGACAGAGAACCCCAATAGAGGAGAGCCGTTCAACCTCACTCGGTACTACTAACAATGCATCCACTCAGAACCCAACTCCTTAGCACCCAAAGTTTGGGGACTCCAAGGGAGAGGAGCTGGGAGGGTTCACTGGGCGGCACAGGTCCTTCGCCCAGAAATAGATTTTTCCTACGTCAAAATCCCTTTTCTGGGCTCGAACCTGTGCCGCCCAGTGAATCTATACAAGAGAAAAATGTCACCAAACTTGCAAAATAAAGGAAAAAACATAAGCGTAAGGGAAATACAGGATGCTTTAATCAGAGATGAGTACCAAAAAACAATTATAAGGGTATCTTAAATATGAACATAAATCCAATAAGGTAGGTATAATAATGCCGTGAGTGATAATATATACAGATACTCAGGAGCATAAAATTTACAAATATAATAACAGTATTCAGGTGCGAGACCAACGAATACAATAGGGTATAAATGAGGCAGGTAAGAGGGAGATAAAGAGTCAAGGCATTAACCTGTGAGTTACTTGGGAGTAACTACGCTCCCTGCGGCTACTGTAGAAAATTTTAGGGCTTCCAAATGTTTAAGGTAGTGTTTCTTGAACACTGACGGTGATTTCCACCCTGTATACCTGGAAAGGTCTGTAAAATTCATGTGGTGAAAGAAGTTCACCGAGGTGGCAACCGCCCTGATATCATGTGCAAGAGGAAAAGTCAGGGTTAGCTTGTTTAATAAAATACAAAATTTGTTGCCTGATCCCTTTAATAGTAATGGTACCGCCTTGTTCTCTAACGAATAGAGGCCCCGAGGAGTTAGAGGAGGTCCGGGATAAATAAGACCTAAGAGTAGTGACAGGGCACAGCGACGGATCTTGCGTGAGGGGAACAATTTTCCAGGAGGTCCATCTGTTTTGAGGGTCTTCATTCTTAGCCAAAAAGAATTTGTTAGGAGAAAGAAGGACCTCTCCTGAAGGCAGAAAGTCAATATGACCCGGGTCTCTCGACAAGGCTGCCAATTCAGAAATTCTTGCCCCGGAAGCCAAGCTCACTAGGAAAAGTGTTTTCCTGAGAAGGGGCATGTAATCACAAGAACTGTTAATGGTATCAGAAGCCAATTTGAGTACGTCATTAAGGAACCAGGTCACCGGGGTAGGACGAGTAACCGGTTTCAGTCTGGCACAAGCTTTCGGAATTGAAGCTAACAAAGAGTCGGTTAAGTCTATGTTAAAACCCACTAGGAAGATCTTTTTCAGAGCCGATTTAATAGTGGTGATAGTATTGGCTGCCAGACCTGATTCTAGTAAAGATCTAAAGAAAGTGACTGTAAGGTTCAAGTTCATACAGTTCACGTCTGAGTCTATTAAAAATTTTGCCAACTTTTTAACTGCAGAGTCATACTGGCGGATGGTGGAATCCCGTTTATCCGATTCTAGGAACAAGGTGTTTTGAGGATCAATATTGGCACCATGCATAGCCGCAAACTTCATAAAGTCCATAAAGTTAGGGCGCTCTGAATGTTTGAGAAAGCGTACACAACGCGTGTTTGTACTATCTGAGACAGAACCGGATTGGGTATCGGGTGAGGGTATAGTCTCAACTCCCGCAGGAGAGGATACCAGTTGCTCTTGGGCCAGTTGGGTGCGACCAAGGCTACTTGTCCCTTGAAGGATCTCAGTTTGTCTAGAACTTTCAGTAAAAGATTCACCGGGGGAAAGAGATAAATCTTTTCCCAGTCGTCCCAATTCTGTGACATGGCGTCTGTGGCGTAAGCCTGAGGGTCTAGATTGGGAGCCACATATACTCTCAATTTGTGGTTGGATTCCGTGGCGAAGAGGTCCACTTGGAGACCGGGAACCTGAGAGAGAATCCACCGAAATGACTTTAGATCGAGTGACCATTCCGATTCTAGAGGGGAGGTCCGGGACAGGGCGTCTGCCACTACATTCCGGACTCCCGCCAGGTGGACACCTGAAAGATGCCAACGGTTCGAGGCTGCTAGGGAGAATATGGCTACTAGAACATGGTTCAGAGGCCCTGACTTTGACCCGCCTCTGTTGAGGCAGCGGACCACCACTTTGCTGTCGAGGACCAGACGAAGGTGTTGTTTCTTGGGAAGAGCGAGACGTTTCAGGGTTAGAAGAACTGCCATGGCCTCTAGCACATTGATGTGAAAATGGCGGAACAAGGGAGTCCAAAGACCTTGAACTTTCTTGAGCTGAGAATAGCCGCCCCAACCTGATAAGGATGCGTCTGTGTGAATGATTAATTCCGGAGGCGGAAATCGAAGGGGAACTGACTTTGACAGACTGTTTGCTCTTGTCCAAGGAAGAAGTCTTTCCCGTAGAATGGGAGGAAGGCGGACTTTCCTGTCCCGGAGCTTCCGGTTCGCCCTCGAACGCCAGACACGATTGATATCTTTCAATTTTGCCTTCAGAAGAAGATCCGTCACAGAGGCAAACTGAAGGGACCCCAGAATCTTCTCTTGGAGTCGTCTGGAACTTACTTTGTCTTTGAGAAAGCGTTTGGTGTTCCTTGCAATCTCTAACCTCTTGGGTATGGGAAGACACAGAGTATGAGATATAAGATCCCATTGCAGGCCGAGCCATTGGAACTTCGATTTTGGAAGAAGACGGGACTTCTTGAAGTTGATCTGGAAGCCTAGAGACTGAAGATAATGGATG
The DNA here is from genome assembly GCF_036898095.1 of Palaemon carinicauda. Classification (NCBI taxonomy): domain Eukaryota; kingdom Metazoa; phylum Arthropoda; class Malacostraca; order Decapoda; family Palaemonidae; genus Palaemon; species Palaemon carinicauda. The sequence continues at coordinate 297,594,003 of NC_090725.1, read as the reverse complement.
ACTTTGTGAGTGGCTTTTAGGCAATTTTGGGAGGTGTCTGACCAAATGAGCCAGTCGTCCAGATAGGCTACTACTTGAATCCCTTGATTCCTGAGTTCCTGAAGAGCGACTTCTGCTAGCTTTGTGAAGATCCTTGGGGCGATGTTGAGCCCGAAAGGCATCACCTTGAAGGAGTAACTTTTGTCCCCTAAGCGAAAGCCTAGGTACGGACGGAAGTGTCTCGCTATCGGGACGTGATAGTAGGCGTCTGTAAGATCGATAGAGGTGGTGACGGCCCCACGGGGAAGTAAGGTCCGCACCTGCGAGACGGTAAGCATTCGAAACTTGTCGCATTGAATGGACAAGTTGAGAAGGGATAGATCTGGAATCACTCTTCTCTTGTCTGAATCCTTCTTCGGGACACTGAACAGCCGACCTTGAAACTTCAGATGTTTCGTTTCTTGTATGGCGTTCTTTTGTAAAAGATCCTGGACAAATTCGACCAGGTCCGGAGTGGAATGTTGACGAAATTTGTTCGGAGGAGGAGGTCCTTGAATCCAACTCCACCCAAGTCCCTTGGAGATGATACTGAACGCCCAGGGACTGAACCTCCATTTGTTGCGGAAGGCATAGAGCCTCCCCCCTACCTGCTGCACCTCAGTATTGGTTTGAGGAGTTGCCTCCACGTCCGCCTCGGAAGTTCTTTCCTCTGCGAAAGGCTCTTCCCCTGCCTTTGTTCTGGTTAGAGCCACGGTGGTAGCCTCTACCTCTACCATAACTCTGGGAAGAGCTATGAGCCTCGTAAGACTGGTTAAAGGCAGGGGAAGTGGCGGAGGCACCAGAAAGCTGGTTCTTAGGTAGCAGAACGGTGACATAGTCATCCGAAGGAGCCCGAGAGGTGGAAGGCTGTGCAGGGACAACAGAAGATGGAGGAAGAGGCAGCCGGAAGTTGGATGAAGCACTCTGTTGTTGCCTGAACTGGGTGGAGGTATATGGTCTAAGCTTCTTCCTTCCCCGGGCTTGATAATTTGCGGGGTCATATTTGCGTTTAGGGGTCAAACCCCAACGGGCTTTAAGGCTCTGATTAACCCTAGTGGCCTCCGCCAAGACTTCCTCTACGAGATCCTCGGGGAAGAGATTTGAACCCCAACAGGAGGACCGGATGAGTTTATCAGGCTCATGCCTAATCGTTGCCTCAGCTAGGACATGCTTGCGACATCTGCGTTTAGCAGTAGCGAAGTCATATAAGTCATAATATAAAGACTGTAACGTAGCCTTGTTGAGAGACTTAAAAATACTCTCCGTATCGTAAGTCAAGGCTATCGACTCCGTGGATGTGGCCAGGTTTAGAGTACGGCCCACACGTAGACGGGAATCATATTCCTGTTTAATGAGGGATTCCGGGAGACGGGGAAGCTTCTCACTAAACAAGACTGAGGCACAGTCTGCTGCAAGCTTGCCGGAGGTAAAGGTGGTATGGACATTGTCCCAACACTCAATACCTGAGGGAAGAAGGAGGGAGATTGGATCCACCTCTCGGATGGGAGGCAAGGGCTTCTCCTCCAGAGCATATTGAAAGGCAAGCTCTGCCACCTTATTGACGCATGGAGTCAAGGTGTTCTTGTCCATTAAGAACATCGTAAAGGAGCTTTTAAAAGGCGTAAGCATGGTGTTAGTGCAGCCAATGTCATTCAAAAATCTGGCCCAAACAGATTGGGCTTGTTCCTTCGGGAAGATGACCGTCTCTTTGGGGACCTTGTCTAACCGAACTAAAGCTTCCTCGGTAAGTCTGGCATAACCATGAAATGGAAATGCCAGACCAGGAGGAAAGAATTCAAAGTCCTCTAGAGGACGAGTGCCAAGGCCCTCCAGAGTCAACATTCCGTCTGAGAACGGGGAATAAAGAGCCATCCGCCAGGGGTTGTTCTTGGCAAACGGCGGAAGCTTAGAGGCATCCGGGATGAGAGAGCTTTGGACTCTCTCCGGAGCTCCTTGCTCTAAAGCCCCAATTCTCTGACCGAAGTTAGAGAACATCGAGTCCATCCTCGACTGCATCTCCGAAACCAACTTTGCCTGCATCTCCGACACGATGCGAAGCATGGCTGATTCGGAAAGGCCCGGGCTAGCAGCAGGAGGGGCGGAAGGAACTCCCGGGTCGTGAGACTTAGAGGAGGAACCAGAGGTCTTTGAAGACGGGTTCGTACAATGTTTAGAGCCATGAGAAGTCTTGTGAGGCTTGCGGGCTTTGGGTAAGGTCCTTGAAGTAGACTTATCCTTAGGGGGAACCGGGTATGAACGTTGAGACGAATCACGGTCCCCAGAAAATCCAAGAAAAGAAGAGCGATCAGAAGAAGAAGAAAGAGCGGGGGCTGAGGATAGGAATCTCAGCGCCGGACACACCTGCCTCACTTACCACCCTACCTGTATCCGGCTCGTCTAGCAACATTGGTTCGACGTCCAGGTTCATGGAGGCAACATTATCCTCCAGACCTCCGGGGGCGTCCGATGGATCTTGCTCTGGGTCGATGAGACCCGTTATAGTGGCATCAATGTGGGCAATGATGGGAGCTGCCACATGCCTAGCCACAGCAGCTGAAGACTTGGCGTTGGGGTAAACCATGGTGCAGTAGTCCTCAGATAGGACGTACGGCCGCTTAGACTTCACATTCCGGGCAAACCCACCAACCCACACCTTCAGTGTGGCCCGAGCCGCAGACTTTTGCTCCGGGGATGCCTGAAATAATAGTGGGAATTTATAAAAGGGAGACTCCCAATGGTCCTTCAAGACCATATATATCTTACTAATAGTAAATAAAATAAGAAGGCAATATAGCCAACAGGACTCACCGAGTCAGATCCAAGGGTAGTGATGAGGTCGAAGCAAATCACACAGTTATCCGGGTGCCATACCACAACGTCTTCCAGTTGAACCCCACAAGGGGCGTGAGATCGGCAGACGGAGTGGCCACAAGGCTGGTGCAGAACAGCTGCACAGGCCGGCGTCAGACAATGCACCATCTATAAAAAGAATAGTATATGAGAAACTGTAATTCTCCTAAATAGGGGCGGGTCCGAAGGACCCGGGCCTAACATAGGTCTAACACAAGATTAGAGCTTAACTGTACTATTCTTTAAGTAGGGGCGGGTCCGGAGGACCCGGGCCTAACATAGGTCTAACACAAGAATAGAGCTTAACTGTACTATTCTTTAAGTAGGGGCGGGTCCGGAGGACCCGGGCCTAACATAGGTCTAACACAAGATTAGAGCTTAACTGTACTTATTATTATTATATATATTTTTTTTTTTTTTTTTAAGTAGGGGCGGGTCCGGAGGACCCGGGCCTAACATAGGTCTAACACAAGAATAGAGCTTAACTGTACTATTCTTTAAGTAGGGGCGGGTCCGGAGGACCCGGGCCTAACATAGGTCTAACGCAAGGTTAGAGCTTAACTGTAATATTCTTACATAGGGGCGGGACCGGAGGTCCCGGGCCTAAACATAAGTCTAACTTGAAACTAAAGTATAGCCATCCATTCCGGTCAAGCCGGGAGCATAAAAAAGGATGCAATAACAAGGAATTAAGACACATGGTGTCTGATTTCCCGGGGCGGGGTAGACCCCGGGCCGGGAAATAAAGGTATATTCAATACCAATTCCTTTAGGGACTCCGGGGTAGTGATCTGTCATATATAATCATCATAGGAAATGTTATAAAATAATAGGGGGGCGGAACTGTAGCTAAGAACTGCCAATCGAACCCGGAGGGTTTCGTATAACATAAGCCAGAATGAAAAGTGAATATAAAATAGGGTGCACCGGGATCCAACTCTGTTGACCGGTGGCCAACCAGACTAGACAGAGACGAAACCGCCGGGCCACCCGGAGGACAAAGTCCATAAACACTTAACTACCCCCTCTAAAAGGAGGGAAGGCAACGGTCCCTTGGTGGAGGGGGGAGAAGCCTAGCCTCCCACCTAACTAGAGGGGGAGCGTGGGGGAGGATCACGTGATACGAGGCAGCAGGGCTACCAACTGACGATCCCCAACCAGACAGATCAAACGGAGTAATGGCACAAATATTCATTATAATAATAATAATAACGTTAAAAATATGAATAAACACATAGAAAATTTTTTGGGCAAGGCATGCAACATAAATAATTAAATCACAAAAGACACACCTGAAGGCTAAAAATAACATTGCCGCCTTAGCACGAAGGTCGGCAGCCATAGCGATACGTAAATGATATCGGCCCAAAAATTGAACCACGAGGATTCTAAACGCTAAATAATGAATATTCACAATAACAAATAATACAGTATTTGATAATAAAAATAATACACAAAGTAACACCGCAAGTGAAAATTAAAAGCTCTCAAAAACAGGAGTACCAACTGTAGTGAAATCAAGCAAGATCGGTATGAACGAAGAGAATAAACTCCTATAATATAAATATTAAACGATCTAGGTTGCTCAAAACACAGTAAAACCCAGCTTGGTACTTAACTTAGACGGTGTCTCCTGGGAAACCGACGAAGAAGCCATAATTCACTAGAAAATAACCAAAATTCGAGAGCACCACAAAAATGCGGGTTACTTTACTCGTCGTGCTAAAAGGAGTTGAGTTCTGAGTGGATGCATTGTTAGTAGTACCGAGTGAGGTTGAACGGCTCTCCTCTATTGGGGTTCTCTGTCATGGATTAATCTAAATAGTGCGGGACCTCTGGAATATACGCCCAATTTTATACCGACACCAATAGGTGAGCGAGCTAGTTAACCTAGCACTCCTTTACATTTTTTCTCTGGTATATTTAGCAGTAAATTACCTAAGAATAAGTGCTAAATGGAGCTTATTCACTGGACGGCACAGGTTCGAGCCCAGAAATAACATTTTTCAATATTTAACTTAGCCGGTGATTATATAGCTGATTCACACCCAGGATGGTGGGTAGAGACCAGTAATATATGTTTACACTTTTATGAGCTAAGAGTTTTTTATTTCATTTTAGAAGTTATCAAAATAACAAAAACAAAATAAATAGGTACCTGGTAAGGAAGTCGACTTGAACAATTACTCTGCCTTTTAAGTACTGTACGTCTTCCTTACGGAGCCTCGCGATCCTCTTAGGATGCTGATCGACCCCTAGGATCTGAAGTATCAAGGGTTGCAACCCATACAACAGGACCTCATCAAACCCCTAATCTAGGCGCTCTCAAGAAATGACTTTGACCACCCGCCAAATCAACCAGGATGCGAAAGGCTTCTTAGCCTTCCGGACAACCCATAAAAAAAAAAAATTTCAAGAGACAGATTAAAAGGATAAGGAATTAGGGAATTGTAGTGGTTGAGCCCTCACCCACTACTGCACTCGCTGCTACGAATGGTCCCAGTGTGTAGCAGTTCTTGTAAAGAGACTGGACATCTTTCAAGTAAAATGACGCGAACACTGACTTGCTTCTCCAATAGGTTGCGTCCATTATACTTTGCAGAGATATATTTTGCTTAAAGGCCACGGAAGTTGTTACAGCTCTAGCTTCGTGCGTCTTCACCTTAAGTAAAGTTCGGTCTTTATCACTCAGATGTGAATGAGCTTCTTGTATTAACAATCTGATAAAGTCTGACCAAGCATTCTTTGACATAGGCAAGGATGGTTTCTTAACTGAACACCATAAAGCTTCAGATTGGCCTTGTAAAGGTTTAGTACGCTTTAAATAGAACTTAAGAGCTCTAACAGGGCATAAGACTCTTTCTAGTTCATTGCCTACGATCTCCGATAAGCTGGGGATATCGAAAGATTTAGGCCAAGGCCGAGAAGGCAGCTCATTTTTGGCTAGAAAACCAAGTTGCAGCAAACAAGTGGCTTTTTCTGACGAAAATCCGATGTTCTTGCTGAAGGCATGAATCTCACTGACTCTTTTAGCCAAGGCTAAGCATACCAGGAAAAGAGTCTTAAGAGTGAGATCTTTCAGGGAGGCTGATTGTAACGGCTCCAACCTGTCTGACATGAAGAATCTTAGTACCACGTCTAAATTCCATCCAGGGGTAGCCAAACGATGCTCCTTGGTGGTCTCAAAAGACTTAAGGAGGTCTTGCAGATCTTTATGTTTGGAAAGATCTAAGCCTCTATGCCGGAAGACCGATGCCAACATGCTTCTGTAGCCCTTGATAGTGGGAGCTGAAAGGGATCGTCCTTTTCTCAGGTATAAGAGAAAAACAGCTATTTGAGCTACAGAGGTACTGGTCGAGGATACAGAAACTGACTTGCACCAGTCTCGGAAGACTTCCCACTTCGATTGGTAGACTCTAATGGAAGACGCTCTCCTTGCTCTAGCAATCGCACTGGCTGCTTCCTTCGAAAAGCCTCTAGCTCTCGAGAGTCTTTCGATAGTCTGAAGGCAGTCAGACGAAGAGCGTGGAGGCTTTGGAGTACCTTCTTTACGTGTGGCTGACGTAGAAGGTCTACCCTTAGAGGAAGACTACTGGGAACGTCTACTAACCATCGAAGTATCTCGGTGAACCATTCTCTCGCGGGCCAGAGGGAAGCAACTAACGTCAACCTTGTCCCTTCGTGAGAGGCGAACTTCTGCAGTACCTTGTTGACAATCTTGAACGGTGGGAATGCGTAGAGATCCAGATGTGACCAATCTAGGAGGAAAGCATCTATATGTATTGCTGCTGGGTCCGGGACTGGAGAGCAATAGATTGGAAGCCTCTTGGTCAGCGAAGTTGCAAAGAGATCTATGGATGGTTTTACCCCAAGTGGCCCAAAGTCTCTTGCACACATCCTTGTGGAGGGTCCATTCGGTTGGAATTACTTGCCCTTTCCGACTGAGACAATCTGCTATGACGTTCAAGTCGCCTTGGATGAACCTCGTTACTAGGGAGATGTCTTGACCTTTTGACCAGATGAGCAGGTCCCTTGCGATCTCGTACAACGTCAGTGAGTGGGTACCTCCTTGTTTGGAGATGTACGCCAAGGCCGTGGTGATGTCCGAGTTAACTTCCACCACTTTGCCTCGAAGGAGAGACTTGAAGCTTTTCAAGGCCAGATGTACTGCCAACAGCTCCTTGCAGTTGATATGCATGCTCCTCTGACTCGAGTTCCACAGTCCTGAGCATTCCCGACCGTCTAGTGTCGCGCCCCAGCCCACGTCCGATGCGTCCGAGAAGAGAACGTGGTTGGGAGTCTGAACAGCCAGGGGAAGACCCTCTCTTAGGTTGATATTGTCCTTCCACCAAGTCAGACAAGACTTTATCTTTTCGGAAACCGGGATCGAGACCGCTTCTAGCGTCTTGTCCTTTTTCCAGTGAAAAGCTAGATGGTATTGAAGAGGACGGAGGTGTAGTCTTCCTAGTGACACAAATTGTTCCACGGATGACAGCGTCCCTACCAGACTCATCCACAGCCTGACTGAGCAGCGTTCCTTCTTCAGCATCTTCTGGATGGATAGCAGGGCTTGATCTATTCTGGGGGCTGATCGTCTTGTTGTTCAGCAACGTCCTCATCAGAGGGTTCCTCATCCGAAAACTGATGAGGAAACGGCAACGGAGTGGGCAACGTCTGGCTCGCTGAGTCCGGTCGCACTGGTGCATGCGTGACGGAGCCGGACGCAACATCATGGAACTGCTGCACAGTCTGTGAACTGTCAACAACCATGGGTGCGCGAGGAAGCACAGCGTCAACCCGAGACTGTCTAGACCGTCTGGGTTGTGCAGTCAACACCCTACCGGGTTGCTGAGGTTGACGCACTGCGTCAAAACAAGTCACCTCTGCTGGTTGTTGAACGTCCTGAACGTCAACAACCACCTCCGAGCGTCGCTTAACGTCAACGTGCGGCTGGCAACCCACACTGGGTCGCATCGGTGGAGGAACCACCTCAACTGGCAGACGCGAGTAGGTTACCTCAGCGTCAACAGGGCGCACAACCGACCGGTTGGAAGGTTGTTGGCCAGAAGGTTCGGTAGCAACCTTCTCCGCATTAAAGTCCTCTATCAAGGACGCAAGCTTGGACTGCATGTCTTGCAGCAAAGCCCATTTAGGGTCTACGGGAGCAGGTGCGGCAACAGACGGGGTTAGCGACTGAGGCGGTACCGCTTACCATCCCTGAAAGCCTTGTTATGCATGACATAATTGTACAGCAAAACTTCAAAGGCTCGAAAACAGCTGTGAAGTTGACCTGTAAAAAACTTGGAGCGTCTCCTGGCCAGGCGCCAGGGAGAGTCTACGAGAATTGAGAAGTCTATCTGGGCAGAGGCAGGAACTCCCAAGCCGAGAACTTCTCTCGTGTCATATCAGACTCTCGCTCTATAAACCAGTTTAAAAGAAGGGAAAGCAAAGGCTGTATCCCCCAAACTCCTCCCTGTAAAAAACTTGGAGCGTCTCCTGGCCAGGCGCCAGGGAGAGTCTACGAGAATTGAGAAGTCTATCTGGGCAGAGGCAGGAACTCCCAAGCCGAGAACTTCTCTCGTGTCATATCAGACTCTCGCTCTATAAACCAGTTTAAAAGAAGGGAAAGCAAAGGCTGTATCCCCCAAACTCCTCCTGGTGAAAAACCAGTCGCCTAGCCAACGTAAAGCTCTCTAGGAGAGCGAGAGAGCACTAGCTTAAAAACAACGGCTTTGAAGTAGTTAGGCCTAGTGTAAGCTCTGACGTTTAGGCGAACGAGGAGCAGCAGTTACAAAAAGATCCGGACAAAGATCCTTAAAAAAATCATCATGATTTAATTAAAGTCCATAGGGGGCTAAGAAGCTTTAGGCTCCTCTCCATCTGACAGAGTCCTCAAGGGAATATCAGTAGGAGGGGGAACAGAAACTTCCTCATCTACAGGAACCTTGTCCGATAAAAGCTGAGTCTCAAGCAAGGGAGAGACCTACCGTGGTGGCAATGCTTTACAAGCAGAGTCCACACTCACTGGTGCATTAGTAGCGGACCAGAACGCAATGTTATGTAACTGCTTGACAGTCTGTGAAATGTCAACAACTGAACTGTCAACCCCAACAGGTGCGTGAGGACGCACAGCGTCCACTCGAGACTGCTTTGACTGCCTAGACTGAGCAGTCAAAACAACTCTAGAATGCGGAGGTTGACGCACAGCGTCAAAACAAGTCAACTCCGATTGTTAGTGAACGTCTTGAACTTCAACAGGAGCATCAGCAAGTGGCCTAACGTCCAAATGCGGCTAAAAAAACCACACGAGACCGCATCGAGTGTGGTTCTAAACAACCTGACTGACGTGACTAAGCTACGCCAACATCAACAGTAAGCACAAAGGAACGTTAGGTTGGCTGAAAGCCAGGATATCGATGAGATAAACGGCTAGACTCAACGGACTAATCGGCAGAATAGTCTTCCATAAGGGAGGCAAGCATATACTGCATGTCTTGCCATACAACCCATTAAGGATCAACGGAAATGGTTGTGGTAAGAGACGAGGGTAACGTTTGTGACCGCAACACTTTGCCAACAAAAAAGACTCTCGGAGTCTGTGTTACGCTTTTGTTAGGCGGCGAGCAGTTATCCGATGACTGCATAGGGTCAGAGCTGTCCTAATGGTTGTAACCAGGACGCTGGACCTGTCCTGAAAGGACTGACTTTCGCTTAAGGGCTTCGAAACCTTGTGACAGGTTTCTTATGCGAAAAGCCTTCGGATGACGAGGAGAAACAACGTCTCTCTCGTCTTATGGTAGGGGAGATCTTGGTAAGATACACCCTATACCATAGAGGGAAAACGTCTGTTCGTTGATCAAGGCCTCTCGAACCCATAAGTCGTTTGACATTACTTCTCCCCTGGGCTTGGGAGCATGCAAGAGGTCCCAGACTAGGTGAACGACAGGCACGAACAGACGAACCCTCGGACGAACACTGTAACACTTTGCGCATATCACTTTATCACTTCGATTTTCTGTTTTGCACTTATTTCACTGAAATCGAAACTTTTACCGTTTTCTACCTGAAACACGCAATTCTACCCTTCATTAAAAGGTAGTAATTGCGAAATCAGTCGTATAATGCAAGCTCATTAATACCAGCAAAAAACAGAAAATGTTATTTTCATTAGTAAAATAAATTTTTGAATATACTTACCCGATAATCATGATTATCGGGTAAGATTAATATTGAAAAACATATTTTAAGATAAAAAAATCAGTGGCTGGGAAAGAGACTAAACACTAGTTCATATAAACTACGTTTTCAATCTCTCACCGCACATAGCCTGGGGACGAGAATAAAAAACTAAAAACGTTTTATCCTTCCTCCCCGTACAGAGACTAGGGACGAGAGTAACTCGAGAAAAACGTTACCCGCTTGAACGGAACGTTTTCTCTCCTCTCTCTCCCTCCGTCTCTATCTCTTTCTCTCTTTCTCTCTTGATTTCGCACCTAAGAGAAGAGCCCAATTATATTTCGTCAAAAAAACATGTTATTTGACTAAAGGAAAAAACTGAAAGGTTTTTCAAATAAAAAGTTCCTTTAAAATAGAATTTAAAACATTTAAGCTAAGAAAGAATGAACAAAACGTCAGAATCGATTTACTCTTACTGCAAAGTGAAACCGTGATACACTCTCTCTCTATCGTAACGATAGAGCGCATGTTGAACGTCCTGAACGTCAACAACTGCGTAGCATAAATAAACTTAACGTTAGTTCATCTTTGAAAACAGTACGAAGACTATCAAAGAAATTCTTTCATAAAATATTACATTTAAAAAGTTTTAAATCCTTAGCTCTTTAAAAGCTAATTACGATATAAAGGGCTCAACGTTGATTAACTTCGGTTTCCAAGTTAGGACCGCCTACTCTCAGGAAAGGTCGCATATAAACAAAACATTAGAATTTATTTTTATATGTTTATAATAAATGGAAAGTTAATCGAAGAGGCCTAATAAAGGCGGAGATATATAAAATATATAGAGGAAAATCTATAAATAATTTATAACGTGATAAGATAATTACTAAAAGCCTAAACACACTTCCGTCTAAGGGAAGGGTCGGCCATTTAAAAGTGAAAGAAAGTCCATACTCTCTTTGTCACCATAATTAAATCTATCCAAAACGAGTTCAAGATTTAAGATGAAGATAAAACACCTGCATTGCAAAAGCTCAAAACTAGAATATAGTACTTCACCAAATAGATGTGAAAAACTCCAGTTTAGCAACAGCGAGTAAAGTACGTCTTGTCGACACCTCGACAGAGAGAAAATTGAGTCTTTGTTTACATTGAAAGCTGGGTATCTGGTCGACAGATGGCGCTGTTGGGCACACCCGCAACCTGTGTAGCGATCGCTGGCGAGTTTTTCCGTAGAGTTGTCTGTCGAGCAACAGAGTTGCAGCTATATAATCACCGGCTAAGTTAAATATTGAAAATGTAGTTATCAACACCTTAACTTAGGTCCTGAAGAACTTTACTGTAGTTGAAGAGAAGTTGTGTCCCACAAAAGACTTTAATTTTAGTCTAATTTAATACCGTACACCCCTAAAAAAATTTCAATACATTTACTGTCTTTATACTATTACTATGTAGCACAAGAAATTATCGAATATCATAGTCCAAACTAAATCCTCCTATAAACTTCACAATACCAATACCTCTGAATGCTTAATCTTTACATTTTCACTAGAAACTGGAAAAGTAGTTTAAATGCAGTAGAAGTACAGTAATCTTTCCGAATTTAAATGTGCTGAGATACTATGGCCATGTAATAAGGAGAAGAAGCTGGAATCAATCAAGAAAGCTAAGAACATATCAGTGACAGGGACGAGGAGTGTGGGGTGTCAGCAGATCAGATGGATGGATGTGGCGAGGAGGGATATGGGTGAGGTGGGACTAAGGGGAAGAAGAAACAAGGAATAGAAATAGGTGGAAAAAGTCGACTCGAATGGCTGACCCTGTGATAAAGTAAGATCAATAAAGTCGAAAGAAGATTTTATACTACACTGTATGCCCACGATATGTGACTTGGCATTGAAATCTAATTCTTTCCATAGGAAGATGATGCTACTTTCTTTGTGTTGATCCCACCGACAAGTGTAGACGTAAGGTTGCTGAATCTCTAAATAGAGCTCCAGGCAAGATTTGTGCATAGTGTAAATTATGGGCCATGAAGTTAAACCATGATAAAATTGAAAGTATGACTGTTAGTAGGTATTGAACATTGAATCCCCCAAACCCAAATCTTTTCATTGGCAATGTTCCTATAAATATAAAAAATATTAAGAGTAATTTGATTCTACAACTATACAAAACTGATTCCTTTAATATGAGTATGTTTTCAGCTTAGCTGGAACTCAGCTGTTAGAATTCATACCGAGGTGATGGTAGCTACTGATGACTTAACTATCTTTTTACCATATTTCAATGACCGTTTCTAGCTCACCAGAAGATACTTCTAAATAAAAGGTTTGTACTCTCATAAGGAACAATGAGATTTTAACTAATGGAAGTATTTATAAATTTTGGTTATGCAATTCAGCCCAGTGTTGAGGCTTGTGAGTCCATTTAGTGTGCAAGTGCAACTAGTGGCAAACCCTGCAGTTAATACTTACATAAAAATTAATAAAGGCAGGACAACAAAAGGGAAAAATCTCAGATTTTAAAAGTAATTTATTTTTCATAACTATACAAACCTAAGCTCTGACTATGGCAACTCATGGACAGACATCAACATTTGAGGGGTACCGATGTGCCGATCAATAGATGTCACCCCTCCCTTGACAAGAGCCACAGCGGTCTCCTGAAATCACTGTACTGTAATAACAAATGAGTGCGAGGACTTTGACGAACATAGACTCGGGTCTCGGGATTCTGCGCTTCCGCTGCCACTGACCAGAATCAATACTCTCCCCCCACTATGGGGGAGGTTCTCCACGTGTACTTAAGTAGAATTCTCCTCCTTAACTATTTCCATACCAAACCGAGCAAGTAACAAGAGCAATACTGTAACAAGGAAGTGCTATCAGAGGCTGTGTGAGTAGGACCGAGGCACAAATCGGAGAGCAGATACATCACATGAGAGCCTGTCACTGAGTAGAGAGTAGCCTTGCAGACTATTGAGCAAACGTGATATGGCCTCTTAGTACAACCACTCAAAACAGTCCTGGGAAGTTATTTATCTTGATTCCTTATCGCATGGACGAATTGGCAGGTCTCAATGCATGAGGAAGATTTCTAGCGAGGGGAAACTTCATAAAGTTGACAGGTACCGGTGCACGAGAATCTCATGTCATAGACTGGTTTTGGCAAGTATGAAGATTTCCAAGACATTGGAAGGTTTTGGTAAGTAGACTGGTGTGCTGGGAAGATTTCGTTATGTTGACTGGTCTCATGGTGTGGGAAGACCTTGTGTCGAAGACTGGTTTTGGCGAGTATGAATATCTCCACACATTGGAAGGTCTTGTTAAGTAGACTGGTGCGCTGAGAAGATTTTGTCATGTTGACTGGTCTCAGGGTGTGGGAAGATCTCATGTCGAGGACTGATCTTGGCGAGTTTGAAGATCTTGGTGCATGAAGAAATCTCTGTGCATTCGAAGATCTCGGTATGTAGACTAGTGCGCTAAGAAGATTTCGTTATGATGACTAGTCTCGTGGTGTGAGAAGGATCTCGTATTGCGGACTGGTTTCAGCACGAATGAAGATCTTGGTGCATAAAGAGATCTCTGCAAATTGAAATTTCTCATTATGTAGAATGGTGCGTTGGCACAATTTCTTTATGTTGACTGGTCTCGTAGTGTGGGAAGACCTCATGTCCTGGGTTTGTCTTGGCGAGTATGAAGATCTTGGTACAAGGACTGTACGTAGACTGGAGTGCTAGGAAAAAGCAGTTGACAGGTGCTCTGTGACCCGAAAGTTAATTAAGAATAAGTATCTGTTTACGTGGCCTCCAAACCCGAATGTGAGGGGATCAATCCTGGTGGGGCTGGTAACAGAGAAACAAGTAAAAAAGGGGTTGGTAATGAGAAAATCTTGTATCGTCTTCACACCCACGCTCCTCACATCAGGGAAGAACTCGGAGATCAATGGTGGTTTCACTTCCCCCAAGGCTAAGTTTCTCTAGGGTTTCCATTCTTAGGCAAGATCCTGAAATGTTTTTTGACTGTGCAGAAGGGAGGAGGAAGAGGGACGCCTGCCAGCCTTCAACTTGACCGACAGTGTAAGTTCTTGGTCTCGTAGCGAGTAAGCGAACACCTGTATCGTGTGTACCGATACGGCTTCTTGGGGCTGGTTACATTCCTGGCATGTAAAATGTCCTCAACTTAAACTTAATAGGTTCTCAAAAGCTGTTTTTAAATCGAATTTTGTTAAATTTTGGCCTAGGGTATGCTTCACCTATCTCATATGCCTACGATTTTTAGCTGCAAAAATTAACAAAAAGGCCTAGACCCATTTCATACTGCAAATGTCATCCTGCTTACTGCTTTAAATCATCTAATATTTTTTATTACAGTATTTTAATATGAATGGCTTTAGCGACCTATGCATTATAATGACATGATCCTACATAACCTTTCATGATAATTACTACAGTAATATTAATTTCAAATTTACAGAACGAGTCCCAACCAACTACAAACTTAGCTGAGGGGTAAAAATGTATATGGATAAGACAGCATTAATATTAAAACAAACGCTTCATAATCTAGGACGACAGAGGCTATAACCATGGAGAACGTTGTAAACTAAGCAGGAGCTACCTCTGACTGGTGTGTGGACCAGGCTGAACTTAGAAAATGTTGCTGGGGTAAAGGTTAATCCTAATATTATGTAAATAGTAAAAATAGCATCATATTATGGTGTATCAGATCAACATAAAGCACATTTTTCCCATAAAGAAAAACAATTTGACAAGTAATAAGAAAGATATCGACTGTCCCAATGAACTAAATTTACCCGTTTCCATTTTAAAATGTTGTTTTCAGTCCTAACTTTTAAAACTTCACACCCAGTCTGTCCCACCCAACTACAAACGATCCAAGATCCATTCAATTATATGAGTTCCATGTCTTAACTAATATTGTACTATTATTATTATTATTACTTGCTAAGCTACAACCCTAATTGAAAAAAAAAGATGCTATAAGCCTAGGGGTTCCAACAGGGAAAATAGCCCAGTGAAGAAAGGAAACAAGGAAAAATAAAATATTTTAAGAACAGTAGCAACATTAAAATTAATATTTCCTATATAAACTATACAAACTATAACAAAACAAGTGGAAGAGAAATAAGATAGAATAGCGTGCCCGAGTGTACCCCCAAGTAAGAGAACTCTAACACAAGACAGTGGAGGCCATGGTACAGAGGCTATGGTACTACCCAAGACTAGAGAATAATGGGTTGATTTTGGAGTGTCCTCCTAGAAGAGCTGCTTACCATAGCTAAAGAGTCTCTTCTACCTTTACCAAGAGGATAGTAGCCACTGAACAATTACAGTGCAGTAGTTAACCATTTGTTACTGAATACCTAATAGTCTCGATCAGCAGATAACTCCAGCATCCTTCTATGGGGTAGTGTGTATGTATATTGGGTCGCCAACTTTTTGTCCACCAAAATCTTGCCCACTCGGCTAACGCACATAGCAGAACAGAGGAGCTATGAAATAATGTTTAACAGCGAGCGAAGCAAACCACGGCAGAGCAAATACCATTCAGTGAATAATTAGCATTAGTTCATAGACCAACATACTCATAAATACAAACAAAGAGCCTTTGTAGATTAGCGGCCAAATCCTCCGGCGTGCATATAAATGGGAATTGCGTTCATATTTTCCTTCCGTTCGTAAAAAGTGGCTACTGTACTACAAAACACTATGTACGTTGTTCTGCAAAACCTCTACACAAAAACACCACCTAATCCAACCTACAAGCTGTGGAGGCCTTTGTATAATGATGGACAGAACTCTTGCATAGAACATCAGGAGCCTTTGTACATCAGTGGCCAGTTCCATCCATTTGGATTAAGAATTGACATCAACCAACATGAATTTTCCCCCCTAACCTAACCTACAAGCCATGTCCTTACCTACTTACCTAACGGGGCCTGTGACCCCCCTTTCACTATCGCATTCTAAGTTAGCCGTAATCATACATACAGGTGGCCGTTATCATACATACATCCCAAACATCATCCAACTTAAACTTCGGAGTGTATATATGATAGCGGCCACCTGTGCGAATGATGATGGCTGACAAAGAATAAGGCAGTGTAAGGGGGATGTTAGCCCTCCCGGTTAGGTAAGTAGGTAATGACCCGCCTTGTAGGTTAGGTTAAAGGGGGAAAGTTTATGTTAATGTCCATTTTTAATCCACGCAGGAGGAACTGGACGCTGATATACAAAGGCCCCTAATCCTCTTCGCCTAACCTAACCTTCGAGACGCTTCCTTACCTACTTAAACAGTTATTAGTGTGTAGGATGATGGACACCGATATGAAGGACTCTCATTTTCATTGGTAGCTGCAGGCCGGGTAACGCAACGACCTATACGCGTACACTTTTACATCACGTGATTTAAACGTGATTTAGGTTCAAGAAACGATGATCACTCGATCATTCATAGCAATACACCAGATGCTATTTAAATACATTAGACCAGTTGATAATGTTACTAGTAGACTAAAAGAAGTTCTCTTTCAATATAAATTTCTTCCGATAAATAAACCTGTATTAGACCTGTAATAGCCGCCTGCACGTGATCTTCATAAGGTCATCGGTGTTTGTTTGGGGTCAAGACACATAAATAGTCCAAAGAGGTTAAAATATTCATATATATATATATCAGAATGGATTGAATTCACTGTTCATTCTGCTTTGAGCATCAGTCAAATAAAGAAATTCACATAATGTTTATAAATAAAACCGATAAAACTGAAATCTTGGGAGAAATCCTGTGACAGCGAAGGATTTGTTTACGTTTTGTGGACAATCGATGGAACCATAGATATCAATTAATAATAAATTCGTCAATAGAGAGAGAGCCAGGGAGTGGCCATCTTGGAAGGAGACGCAAGGTAAAAGAAGATTTATATTTCAATGTACTATTTGATAAATAAATGCTGTAGGACATATAAAAGAGGTATATTATAGCAATATAGTACTATAGAGATACCTATAGGTACGTGTATGTGTGAATATAGACAGCGTAGTTTACAACAAAGGTATTGGATATTAGGACCAAGACAAGTCACAATACAAAACGTTATAAATATGTTGCCGTATGAATTACAGGTATGCCCAAAATATTTATGATATTGAAGATAAATCGTTCAAGAAACTATTTACTATAAAATATGAAATACATCCACGGTGAACCCCTAAATTAAATGTTTCTTTATAACTAATTTATGGACCAATGTACGGAGTCTAGAAAAAATCGCAGTTCCTCGTCTTTCAAAAGGAAATTGAAGACTTTTTTGTTCTCTAAGTGTTTCGATAATGTAGATTTAATAAGAAACACTGGGCAAAGCATGGTTTTCATGAACAGAGAGAACCCAGCACTAGTGTAAGGAGAACAGGGCAAAAAGAATCCTTGCTTTAACGTGCAATTCAGCTCAAGCTGATTAACCTCACTGATGTCCAAACACAGAACTAAACATGCCTACCTAAGAAAGACATCGAAACCTCATATGTCATTATGCCTGGCATGAAGTGCTTGGTAAATCCCCTACCTGCATTCAATAGGAAGTGGCTGAAAGAAAAGAACCTCAGTGTTGTACATCACATGAAGTCCTATCTTCATAAAAATTGAAGGAAGTCAGCTGTTCTCCATTCCCCAGATGCATGCAAGGTAAGTGTTGTTCATTATGAGATGGAGAGTCGTAGTAATGAAGAAGACACCCTGCAGCTAATATGCAGAGACGCACAGGTGATACGGAAAAGCATCATAAACCTTACCAACACAGCAGTTGACATACATGACGTTCTAACTTAACTGTATGCCATGATCCACTGGGTTATTATAAAACATGCTGGCAGTGTGGAAACTGAAAGGAGGACTAAAGTTGTTTGTAGAGCAGCACTCACAGTAAGCCAGAATATCATGTATGGATTCAAATCCAACTGAAAGGTCAACTATAAGCTAAAAAGAGAACCATCAGCATTCAGGTCACACCATATACAAGAAAACCCACAGGTCCTGGCACTGGCTCTGACTGTTTATCAAAACACCCACAATAAGATGCTGATGGACCTTCTCAATGTTCATGATTACTGTGTTCTACATGACTGTACCCTGCTAAATGCATTCACTCATATCCACATCACTGATTAATACGTACCAACGATCTTCTATGCAGGTACGACTGGTCAAAAACTGTACGAAGTCTATGCATCAGATTGAATCAAAGGAGATGTTAGCCTATAGGCACTTGTGAAGAAAGAGACTAACATGTTCATATCTGGCAACCAAGAAACCCAGAATAAAACTACGAGACAAGATTGTGGATCTGAAGAAGAACAAACACTTGTATAGAAGACTGATGGTCCTGGGCAGGTCCAGCAGAGACATTAACCAGAAAGTGGGCATTTGAAACCCAGACTTCTCTCTGACACTAAGAGCCATTTTTTTTCTCCAGATATTACAATCCAGCCATGCCTGGACAAATTGAAGTTGATCCACCTCCTCAACAAGTTAGCAGCAGCAGAAACTTCACAGAAAGGTCACAAGCCAGAAGATGGGATGGACACCCCCACCAGATTCTCTAAGTTGCAAGATATCCCTGATAGCTGGAACGGTTCTTCTGTAGAAGATGGCCAAGAAACTTGCAGCCACAGTGACAGTCAAAGATATTGAATGTTTCAATTACAAACTGATGTCTATCCCATTAGATTATGATGAAACTATTCCTGTGTTTGACATATAGCCTACTGGGATGATTCTCTGAAGAGTTCTACTGTAGATAAAAGAAAGAGGAAGAGCTCAAATCCAGTATCAGGTAAGAGACAAAACAAACCTAAAACATATTCTAATGAGCAGGTTCCTTTCACACAACAAGTCCCTTCTAACTCCAAAGGCCATCACTGAGATGGTTAACCGATTATTATTATTATTATTACTTGCTAAGCCACAACCCTAGTTGGAAAAGCAGGATGCTATAGACCCAGGGGCTCCAACAGAGAAAATAGCTCAGTGAGGAAAGAAAAAAAAGAAAATGAAATATTTTAAGAAGAGTAACAACTATAAATATCTCATATATAAACTACAAAAACTTCAACAAAACAAGAGGAAGAGAAATGAGATAGGAGAGTGTGCCCGAGTGTACCCTCAAGCAAGAGGACTCTAACCCAAGACATTGGAAGACCATGGTACAGAGGTTGTAGCATTACCCAAGTGTAGAGAACAATGGTTTGATTTTGGAGTGTCCTTCTCCTAGAAGAGCTGCTTACCCAAGCTAAAGAATCTTCTACCCTCACCAAGAGGAAAGTGGCCACTGAACAATCACAGTGCAGTAACCTCTTCAGTGAAGAAGAATTGTTTGGTAATCTCAGTGTTGTCAGAATACGTAAAGAATAGGCCAGACTATTTGGTGTGTGTGTAGGCAAAGGGAAAATGAACCGTAACCAAGGAGATGGATCCAATGTAGTACTGTCTGGCCAGTCAAAAGACCCCATAACTCTCCAGCGGTAGTATCTCAACTAAAAGATTGTTCTGCTAGATGTTCTTGCAGAACGAAGAACTTATGATGCACCAATCTTTGTCAGTGCAGCAGGGAGTATCAGAATGATGAGGACACAACAAATATGGAACTTATTTTTGTCATGAGGAGTATGTTGAGATTTAATGTACACCAACTTAATGGAACGTTCATGTCTGATCACTTATGAAATATTCAGTAAACCGACACTCCAAAATCAAACCATTATTTTCTAGTCTTGGGTAGTGCCATAGCCTCTGTACCATGGTCTTCCACTGTCTTGGGCTAGAGTTCTCTCGCTTGAGGGTACACTCGGGCACACTATTCTGTCTTATTTCTCTTCCTGTTGTTGTGTTAAATTTTTTTTTATTTTATATAGGAGATATGTATTTTAATGTTGTTACTCTTCTTAAAATATTTCATATTTCCTTGTTTCCTTTCCTCATTGGGCTATATTCCCTGTTGGAGCCTTTGGGCTTATAGCATCCTGCTTTTCCAACGAGGGTTGTAGCTTAGCAAGTAATAATAATAATAATAGTAATAATAATAATAATAATAATAATAATAATAATAATAATAATAATAATAATAATAATAATAATAATAATAATAATAATAACCGGAATATTTCAGTCAAATAAGTTTGTGGTTGAATCAAGCTTATTTCCATTGATACCAATGGATTCCTTGGTCCATAAAACTCATTTATCTTTCAAAATCATATTTCTAGACTACATGCTGGAGGAGATATAGACGAAATGCCTTTTTTGTGGCAGACAGTTTCTATATATTTCTGAAAAAAATATAGGCAAGCAATGTTGGAAATAATTTTGTAATATAATGCTTGAAGATCGTACACTATGAAGTCAAAATGCTTTTCAAATCAATATTTCAAATTCGACTTAGTTCTTTCAACAAATTCTTATTTAAAATCTATTACAGCTACGGGGCTGCAGTTTACTTCTAATTGTAAATAAACAATTAAAAAGTTATTGTATGAGTTTTTATTAGCAAAAAGCCTGGAAGAGAAAATAACATATTTGCAGCTCTTCTAGGACGACACTCCAAAATCAAACCATTGTTCTCTAGTCTTGGGTAGTGCCATAGCCTATGCACCATGGTCTTCCACTGTCAATTGAGCAATCCATTTTCACCCCTCCTAACATTTATGTATCGTCGGCTTTACTTTTCCCATCCAACACAATGATCTGATATGAGCTATCGATTATAGAGCAGAAAAATCGAAGTAAATTAGCGAGCACTCAACTCACTTTGCTGCCTCTTCTGGCGGTCGAGTTTATCAGACATGATTGATTAGTTCCTCTCTGGCATCAGTGAGAGTCGATCCAGTTACTGGAAAGCTTGCTGGAAAGCTTGCTGGAAAGCTTCCTGGAAAAGCTGGTTGTTTCTCATGGGACATTTCGTGTGTTGGGAGGAATAGCTTATGAAGGAAAAGAGCATAGTTGAGCAAACTACTTGATTACATATTCGTGAAACTAGACATTCATCATACTAAAATTACAGTAATTTGCATCCGAAAGACTCCGTAAAAATATACTGTTCTCCGCCGTAATTTCAGTAAAATACAGGCGACCGTAACTTTTACCCTACTTTCTTAGTATCCTTTACGGGTTGGTGACCGTAATATCACTCCTTAGTCAATATATCCGTTTTTAAAAGGGTAATTGCCTGGTAACATTTATTCCAGGATTTTTACCGCTATTTTTACTGCAAATTTATAAGTGTAGCCAAATTTGAAAAAAAAAAAATAGATTAAATATACATTGGTGTATTTTGAAAATTCCGATGAAATATTAGAAGAAAAGGATTTGTTTGGCATTATTAGTAAATAAAATAAAATCATTAGACGAATTGTGAAGTAACAAGAGAATTTAAATACTAAAATCAAGTGTTATCGATAATAGTGTAAACAATATTGAGCTAACCTAATTTGATTTGAAAGGGAAAAGCAATCGGAAATAAATCTATATAGGATGAAGTCTATCAAGTAACTTGAAAAAATCAATTGGAATTTATCCTAGAATGAAAAATAGGATTAAAATAACTATCATTCATATTCCAAACCAATGTGGAAATCACATAGGATTTTTAATGAAATGTGATTTCAATAACCTAATGAAATTTAGCATTGGTAGAATAAAGAGAGGCATATATGTGTGTATATTTGCAGGGGACCAGAAAGCGGTATATAATTTATTCGCTTAATATCTTAAGTTGGATCTTCATTTATACAAAGACATTTTGTTTTGCTGCTTACCGAAAATTTGAATTAGGTCCCTTCTGATGTTTTAAGACAGTGGGCTCTGAACCGTTGGCCTGGGCACTAGCTCACCCTGCACTAATTGCCAAGGCTAAATTCTACTTGTCCTAAGGCAGTGGACTCTGAGTTAACCCTATTTCCCTATGGCACTAACTACTAACGCTAATATCTACTTGTCCTAAGGCAGTGGACTCTGAGTTAACCCTATTTCCCTATGGCACTAAATACTAACGCTAATATCTACTTGTCCTAAGGCAGTGGACTCTGAGTTAAACCCATTTCCCTATGGAACTAACTACTAAGGATAATATATACTTGTCCTAAGGCAGTGGACTCTGAGTTAACCCCATTTCCCTATGGCACTAACTGCTAAGGCTAATCTCTACTTGTCCTAAGGCAGTGGACTCTGAGCTAAGCCCTATTTCCCTAAGCCGCCAAGTGCTAAAACTAATACCTACTTGTCCTGTAAAAATAAGCAAAGAAAAATGAAGATGGATAACATAGATCTAATCTTTTGGGTGATGAGAATTTTTATAGGGTTTCCTTACAAGACAAATACTCCTGACGGGCACCCTCATCTGGATCGGAAATGGCTGGCCTATAATATCATAAAGTTCTTGCTAGTAATTTCCCTCTCTGTGACAAATCTCTTCTTGCCGCTTTTCAGAAAGTCAGATAATCCTATAACCAGAATGACAGACAGATATTGGTCTCTCATTTCTATTTTCATCATTGTAACCTTCGAAGCTTATAACCTTGTGCGCTGTCGTCTGCTCCGGAGGCTGTTCCAGAATGTCCAGGACCTTGGGCTGAGAAAAGTGAGCAGCAATGAACCTTCCAGAAAAAGGATTTTAGTCTATGTAGGGTTCTGGATTACCTTTGCTATTAGTTTTCAAGGCTCTTTTCACAGTGGACAAAGCTCGCCAGAAGAAACTAGCGAACGAACAATATGGACAAAACTGACCATTGTTATTCTCTGGTCTATTAATGGAGCTTCTGGACTGACAATTAATATGTCTTTTACAATGTTAACAAGGGAAATGAGGGATTATTTAAATGCAGCGGTCAAAGAATTTATCACAAAAGAAGCTAAATCACAAGGAAAGGGCATCCAGAGAAGGCGAAAGAAGAAGAAAACTCGAGTAGCTTCAACTATACGTTTGGACCTTACTAGTCCTCATTCGCAGAGCATACTAGCGCGTAAAGCGAGTCCAGTTAAGCAAGTAAGAAGACAAGTGAGCATCAATATCCAGCATATCATTAACTTAGAAAGACAATTACTCGACGTGGGAAAAATTGTCAGCTTAATCATGGACTATTTCAGTTTCACTCTTTTTCTAATGAGCATAATGATGCCAATCGGTGGTACCTACATGCTCTACTTTCTAGTTGATTCTTATCTTGTAGATGGACAATTCAACTGGCTACTCTTCATCATGATACCTTCAATGATCCTTAATATGGGACTCCTTTTTACAGAACCGGATGCGTTTAATGAATCGGTAAGTGGAATTTCATGTTTGTAGATTGTCAAGAATTTGATTCTAGATTAATTTGAACAATATTTTATCGTCTTTATTATTATTATTATTATTATTATTATTATTATTATTATTATTATTATTATTATTATTATTATTATTATTATATTTTCAACTTGGAGAGAACATCATAATATTTTCTAAAGTGTTGGGTAATAAAACCTTGTAATTACATATCGTTTTTTATTTGATTTGAGTCAGGAGCTTTTACACTTTTTCCAAAGGGCCTCATAGTTGAAGGATGAGACAAATTGAATATGTGCTCTCAAAGAGGATTTAAAATGAATTGACAATAATCTACCCTATATGATAAAAAGAGCAGACATATAACTACTCAGTCCTTCCGGTCATTTGGGTAGAAGAAAGAGGGAATATTTATACCTGGGGAAGATGAGGTACCCTGAAAGGCACACTTGAAAACCCTAATCTCCCACAAATTGCCAAAACTGTTGCTCTGTAATTAGGATAGGGGAAGGGGGTTAAGACTGTTTGAATCTGTGTGTGTGTACATATGCCATTGTATGTATATATATCTAAATATTTAGTCGTGATTTTTGTTGCGCTGCGTACACTAGTGAAAGAATAAAACTTACGTAGCAGCCCAAGTAGGAGTCAAAGTTAGTTAGAATCTACAGCTTAAGGTGGGGATTCCGTTTTGGAGCCAGACTCCATTTTGGAGCCGGACTTGGTTTTGGAGCCGGGCTCCATTTTGGAGTAGGTACTCCTTTTTTGAGTCAGGATTCCGTTTTGGAGTCGAGATTCCGTTTTGGAATCGGGATTCCGTTTCGGAGTCGGGATTCCGTTTTGGAGTCAGGATTCCGTTTTGGAGCTGAAATTCCGTTTTGAAACCAGACTCCATTTTGGAGCCATGGTTCCATATTGGAGCAGGGCTCCATTTTGTAGACGGGCTCCGCTTTGGAGGCGACGCTTAGTTGCTGGAGAGTGAACAAGGCTATGAAGGCTAATCTAGCTAGTTCCCTATTTTGAATTCTTTCCAATTGCATTGGTAGGTGCCTATTACCCAAATAATAACCGAAGATGCCATGCAAATGATGCTTTCAATTATTGCCTGAATCACAGCTGTGATCTGTTGAAGCTACACTATGAGGCTGGGCATGAAAAAGTAAAGGATCCACATAAGCATATGTAGCTTTATGAGTTTAAAAAAGAACAATCTTAAAAGCCATGTTACTGATGACGTTCTCTTCCTGGTTAACCACCTGAGTTTAAACGTTTAAAGGTATAAAGACACTTTATGAATGACAGAGGCAAGGAACGTTGAAAATTCCCTAGCTAGCATGACAATGCCCAAGAGACTGACCATATATACATAGGATCAGCGCTCAAGCCCGCTCTTCACCCATGCTAGGACCAATGAGGGCCAGGCAATGGCTGCTGACGACTCAGCAGATAGACCTAAAGGCTCCCCTAAAAACCTCCATCCTAAGATCACAAGGATGGTGTGGTTGCAGTGACCAAAGGAACTAACGAGTTTTGAGCGGGACTCGCACTCCAGTCTGACGTTCACCAGTCAGGGACGTTACCACATCGGCCACCACAACTGATGTGATGAATATTTTAGTAATGAGGTTGGACTGAAATTACTACAAGCTTAATTATAATAAAATGCCAATTGTATGAATGACTGTTCCTTCGAATGGCAGAGGCAAGGGACAGTGACATTGCCCTATCAAGCAGGATAATGCCCTAGAGACTGACCCTATATACATATGATCAGCACCCAAGCACTTCTCTATCCAAGCTAGGACCCAGGAGGGCCAGACAATGGCTGCTCCTGACTCAGCAGATAGACATATAGGCTCCCCTAAACACCCTATCCTTAACTCATAAGGATAGTGAGGCTGCAGCGACCAAAGAAACTAACGAGTTTGAGTAGGACTCAAACCCCAGTTTGGCGTACACCAGTCAGGGACGTTACCACATCGGCCACCAGAACCCTTTAAAGAAAAGGAAGGCATATGTTGCAAATATATATACAGTATATATATATATATATATATATATATATATATATATATATATATATATAAATATAAGTATATAAATATATGTATATATATATATAATATATATATGTACAGTATATATATATATATATATATATATATATATATACATGTATATATATATATATATATATATATATATATATATATATATATATATATATATATTTATATATATATGTATATATATATATATATGTATATATATATATATATACATATATATATATATATATATATATATATATATATATATGTATGTATATATATATATATATATATATATATATATATATATATATATATATATATATATATATATATAAAGAATAAGATAACCACTCCTACCATATTCAACATGAACATGAACAGTTGTTTAATTTATGATAAATATACTTTTTAATTTTTCCTGAACTTAGAGAAAACGAATGAATAACATGAAAATCAAAACATGAACCCGAAATTTTTCCTGATCCTATACATAAATTGAATAATATAAAAATCAAAACATGAAGCTGAACAAAATATGAAAAAATAATACCACATTGTAAAGGTGACTCGCAAAACATTGAAAGATGACCCAATTTCCTAATTGACCTCGACCCCATCTCATTAACTCAGGTGCAAAGAGAAATCAGAGAAGGTTCACTTAGCTTTGATGAGTTTTTCAGTCTTTCTATCTTTGACAGAAGCCCTGTTCGTGTTAGTTATATTAGAGCGTCTGGATCGTTTACTGCAGGGATAAGAGGCCTCTGTGAAATGGAATATAGTTAGATAAGGACGACCTTCAAGGAATTGGATAACTGAGTGACTGAATAAAGCTAGAGAGGAAAATAAGGAGCAAGCAATCTTACTTCAAGTTGTTGCTGTAGATTATCTAGTCCTTCTGGCCAATCACGGTACTTGCAATATTATAGCCCGCAATGTATCTCGCTTCAAAGGATAATCGTGTTAATCAACTGAGATACAACTGAATATAAAAAACCTTAATAATTCTAAATGATCATTGCAAGATGGACGACTTAAGCCTCCTGATTTTATTGTTAAAATTATTTGTCAACTTTCCTTATCAGTTTCAGTCTAAAAGGAAGAGGCCGAAATTCAGTCGACCATGGCTTGTGTACTCTGCACTTCAGTCATTACTTGTCATCTCTCTGGCAGTGTTCCATGGCTTTTTACCGCCATTTAGAGTTTCAGACAACTCTACGACTCGACTTACAGACAGACTCTGGTGCCTATTTACATGTCTTTACTTCGTTGTCTTTAAGATATTCTGTCTTTTATGGCATCGTCCTCTGCTGGGAATTTTGCTTAAACTTGGAACGTTGAAAAAGAAGAAAGGAGAGGAATTTCATTGGAGGATCTTCTTAATGAGTGCTGTAGGTTTTGTTTTGTTCAATGGGGGAGTGTTGGGTTTCCTCCAGTTTAATTCTACCCAGGAGAGTCAGGATTTATTCACGACCTTGGCTAAACTTACCCATTTATCATTGTTGTTTCTAGGTGGGAGCTGTGGAGTAGTACTCAACATATTCTTTATAATTTTGACTAAAGAGTTAAGAATACTTTACACAGCTGTTCTCTCTCCATGTTTCCTCAAAGAGAGTGAGACTCAGAATAGT
Organism: Palaemon carinicauda; assembly: GCF_036898095.1. Classification (NCBI taxonomy): domain Eukaryota; kingdom Metazoa; phylum Arthropoda; class Malacostraca; order Decapoda; family Palaemonidae; genus Palaemon; species Palaemon carinicauda. The sequence continues at coordinate 297,566,933 of NC_090725.1, read as the reverse complement.
CATTGTAATAAACCTTGCTTTCTTATGATCAAGAAACTGGTACTTTGTAGAAGGTGGATTAAAACGTCTCCTTCATATCTAATCTTCAACAGATGTAAAACAATTTTCCCAGTTGATAATCTGACATCCAGGAATTATGTATCCATGGAAAAACAAATACTGGAATTAGAGAAAACTGTCGATATACTCATGGATTACTTTGGCTTTCCTCTCTTGACGATCAATTTTACCATCCCAGCTGCCATCACTTACTTGCTGTACATCCAGGTCGATTCCTATCTTGTTAATGGCCAATCCAATTGGACGCTTTCCGTCATGGTGTTACCAATAGCAATGGCTTTTATCAACATTCATTTACAACCACACAAACTCAACGAAGCAGTAAGTATTTTAACATTGTCACTGATCTTAAGGCTCGCTTCGCACGGGCGGATTGACATAGAGCGGTGTGTCTGCGCTGATTAAAAATCAATGAAGATCAAAGAGGCCTTTTACATGTTTTCCGCTCGGGAGAATTTCC
>NC_090725.1:297546413-297556413 GCF_036898095.1 Palaemon carinicauda | reverse complement strand
TCAGTTGGATATGTGTTTGTATCTCCGAATATTTGTAAGTCGAGTGTTTGCAAGTCGAGGAGCTTCTGTATCTGGAGCAGTGGTTCCCAAAATGGGGGAAATTTCCCCCTTGGGGAAATTTGAAGCTTCCAGGGGGGAAATAATCACACTACCTACTAACTAAAACAAGCGGAAAATGTCTTCATAGTACTAGCGGCAATTTGTTGTTAGCCATTCAATTGTGATATGATCATATCAGTTCTCACTGACATGAGAGTCAAGGGAAGAATTGGAGTGTCATGCCCATTTCTGAGGCAGGCGAGTGGGCATGAGGGCTGGGCGGGGGGGGGGGGCATGGGGAAGGAGGGAAACGAAGAGAGAGAGAGAGAGAGAGAGAGAGAGAGAGAGAGAGAGAGAGAGAGAGAGAGAGAGAGAGAGAGAGAGAGAGAGTTCTCCCTGACATGATAGTCAAGGGGAGAATTGGAGTGTCATGCCCATTTCTGAGGCAGGCGAGTGGGCTAGGGCTGGGCGGGGGGCATGGGGAGGGAGGGAAACGAAGAGAGAGAGAGAGAGAGAGAGAGAGAGAGAGAGAGAGAGAGAGAGAGAGAGAGAGAGAGAGAATGCCTGTTGTAGATAGGCGGCACCGTATCTACCAGTCGGTTCACGTTGAAATATGAATTCTGAAGAAGGGAAGGTGGAGGTACCATCACAGGTTCACAGTGTGTTTTAATTACTCGTTCCCTCATACACATGAAGGGGGAAAATCTGGATGGTTGAAATGGGTGCACGGGGTGGGGGGGGGTGGGGGAATGAGAGAAAAAGAGTTTGGGAATCACTGATCTAGAGTATTCCGAAGGCATTCAATGGATTTCTCCTTGGATTGACCTGATGGAAAATTATGTTCTGTATTGGCTTGTTAAATTTGAACTGGTTTGATGAAAGATTATGTTCTATATTGTATTGTTAAATCTGATAGTTTATACAGTACCATCGTCAGGTTTATTATTTGATGATTAATCAAGTATATTATAATATTCAGAACTTACCATATATAACAGTAATCACATTATTCTTTGTAAATTCTCTCAAAATAGGTTTAGTAGTTGGAAAAATTCTTGATTCATCTTCTTCTTTACTTATTTATCTTATACAGTGTTTTTGTTTTCAATATTATAAAAACTGTAATTTTCATATTATATTCTTTAATAGATCGTCTGTTCTTCAATGTCCTTATATTCTATAGCATGAGGATTATATGAGATATCAGTTATGGAGATATGAAGATAAAAAAGAATATTACCTTAATAAAAAATAAATTAATAGAAATAAACCAACGCTGAGTATTTCTTTCATTATTCTTCATAATTGTTCTTAAAGTTTAAACATTATTTACCCAATCCAAAAGATTCTATTAACCTATTTAAGTTTGATATTAGAGACAATAGAAAAAAGACGGATAAAATAGGGCTTCAAGTAGCCATTAGAGTTTTAAATAAATGAACATATTTTTCAGTATATTAATGAATAACTAAGTTATATTCGGTTATAAGCATCTATGTCACAGAATTTCATCCAATATTTTTTAATGATATTCATATCAGTCAGTAAAGTTATAGACATTGTCATAATCTTTGGCACAAACTTTAAAACTTGATCTTCATCTACTACTTTTTTTGGTTATCACTGTTAACTTTTTGGTTTAGGGTATGTTAGTATCTGCATCTAGAGAAAGAATTTGAGACTATTCGTCAATGCAGATATTATTGGGAGAGTGATCAAGTATATTAAAGAAATTTGTCACAAAAGTCCAGCAAAGAACAAGAATTGGAACTGAAAATCAAGTCAAACTTCACTCTGTCATCTATCCTTTATCAAATAAGTTAAAAATACCCCTGAATATCGAATTTGCTCTGCATTAGGATCTCAAACTCTTGGGAAAATTTTTTTAATGATAAATATTTCTGCCCGGTCAAGGACTCGAACCTTTGACCTATAGAAATAAAAATAAACTATTTTTATGTATTTTTAGGATTGTTGTACTTCTTGTATAGATATCTTCAAATGTAACATAAGATTTATCTATTCCTTGTTTCTGAAGGGCTTTTATTACCGCTGATGTTTTGACAGTGTAAAACGCTTTCTCATAATTTATTTGTACATTTGTTTTCATTATCACAACCCCATAAGAAGTATACTTAATACTATTCATATAAGTATGATACCATGACTCTAACATTGGAAAAATACCAAACAAAATATGCCATCATGTTTATATTGGAGAGACAGGGAAGTTTCTATCACAAAGTGTATCAGAACATAAGTGAAAGTTTTAGGTCAAAGCAGAGATGGAAGTGAATATACGATGTTTTTGAAGAGCAACTCTCAATGCGAGTAGTAGATTTTAGAATTGGTTGTTAGCAATGAAAAAGAAAGATTAAATAAGACATGATGTTTCCAATCCTATAACTTCATCTCTAGAATTAATGACAAAATCATCGCACACAGACTAAAATACCAACACAGTAACATGAATGTCTATTATGTAATACACAATTTATTCTTTGGTGATAGTAAAAATCTGAGAGAAACGTATACCCATGACACGATTAACTCATTGAATTAGTAGTTCAGTGTGACAAGATTGTGTTGTGAGAAAGGTTGCTCATTTCTCTGAGTACTTTCGCATCAAGTATACGTTGAGGAAATTCTCAAAACTAGTTAACTTTGTTTTTAAGTCATTAGTGGTAAAACTCTTCGCTCTGTTGAAGTGATTTCAATAAGGAGATTTTCTTTTATATTAGGAATAACTAAAAATGGATAAAACATGGATTTAGACTCGCTGTTGTGATGGCAAAATTGGGCAATGATTGAAAAAAAGGAGACAGGTCAGCCATGCCTAATTCAAGTGGAGATAAATGAGCCTAATTCAGATTTGTGCTTGATCCAAGATAAAGATCTTTCTTCAACTAGATCAAAACTTCCATAAGCTTAACCATCAGTGCCATACCAACTTATTTAAAATCAAGTTTTGTCCTTGAGCTTTCCATACTTTAGATCAATACTTCCATAAACTTAATCATCAGTGACCAGCCGACTTATTTAAAGTCAAGTTTTGACCTTGTGTTTTCCATACTTTAGATAAATACTTATATAAACTTAACCCTCAATTTCATACCACCTTATTTAAAATCAAGTTTTGACCTTGTGTTTTTCATACTTTAGATAAATACTTATATAAACTTAACCCTCAATGCCATACCAACTTATTTAGATTCAAGTTTCGACCTTGTGCTTTCCATACTTTAGATCAATACTTCCATAAACTTAATCACCAGATTATTTAATTTTTGCCCTTAAAAACTACAAAGAACTGACTGATATTTTCATAGAAAAGTTATAAAAAATAATTAACCTATTTTCACTGAGATAAGAAAAAGGCTTTCTTCAAAGATGTCAGCCCCAATGCTCAATAAACTAGACGAACTTCTTAACCAGCTTAGGACAGGATGGTGGAGTGTGCTGCATTATATAACGATGGGATTTTGTAAGTTATATGAGGTTTTATGTACTAAAAGCTTGGAGTATCTATTACTAAGTCAATTTTATTATTGAGTTTTTATTGTTTTTATTGTTTTTCTTGTATTGTAAAAGGTGAATGTAAATGTACATCAACTCTGAAAAGACACTAATATAAACACATTAATATATATAATATATATGTATATGTATACATACATACATATATGTATGTATATATATACATATATATATATATATATATATATATATATATATATATATATATGTATATATATATATATATATATATATTTATATATATATATATATATATATATATATATATATATATATATATATATATATATATATATATATATATACATAATATATATACGCATACACATAGGCTATTCAAATGTAACTTTTATATGGTGATAGTCACTAGTAATTTTCTTGAAAACATGTACCCCACATTTTCACATTCTGGTGACACCATGATGACACATAAAAACAGAACTTTTGCGTATGAATTAGAGCAAAATATAAAGCTCCCTTTTTTGGAAATACATCGCATGTAAAAACCCCTTCAGCTAACGGGCTACAGAGGAGCTATTTGATTCCCCCCCAGGTATGGCATTGCCAGTAAGCCACGCCCTATCTGGACCCTTCGTGGCACCCAGAGTCGAGTTCACTTGCCTGCAGCCACCAAACGAGGTATCTGGTCCCTTCATCAATGATGATCTCGAGTCAGGAAATGGTACTGAGTTATCTCAGAGGTATTTCAATAACAGTGAAAGGTAGGTCTGATCTAGGATACTTTTAAACCTTTTGTCTTAAAGATAATCCATGCGAGAAGGGGACGTTTGTTATTCAGAATTTTGGCTGTTGCATAAAAGTGTAGCATTTAAAGAATAAGAGTTTCATAATTGTAAATTGGAATATGATGAAAATAATAACGTTTTATAATAAGAATATGCATATAAAGAAAGCATGAAAGCAGTTAGAATTGTATGTAGCAAAGGAAAGTCATAATCAAACAATAATTTTACTTCGAAAACATATCACTGTTAATCTACAAATATTCTAGTTAAAAAATGATTATAAACAAGACTTTTCATATGCCTATTGTCTGATATGTAGATAGTAAGAAAAAGATGCTTTTGAATTAAACTCATTAACTAATACAGGCCTGGATATGAATTAAGCCTCGTGTGATATCATTCTAAGGTACTGCTCCCAGTACAACCAGATTATGGACGGTGGAATCTACGAGGAGGGGAACTGTACTGAGTTGCATTTTGACAAGTCTGTCTTTACGAAAACAATCACATCCGAAGTAAGGATTTTCTTCTTATACTTGATAGAATTTGCAAGTTAGATATGAAATACTGTTCTATATTAAGATATAGTTACTGTTTCATAAAGTATTTATAACAACTCATGGTAAGAATGAATTAAAAAAAAAATCGCCATAATTAAAGAGTACAGAAGACAAAGGTTAGAAACCCCAAATTTACTCCACGGAGCAAAGTTTAGTTGGATGGGAACCTACTAACTGATGCAAAAATGCTGAGTTGGCCATTTAGTTCTCTTTATCATCCTCAATTTTAAAGGTATGCAGGGATCTACATAAATGCCCTTAGGGTACAGAAGAACAGAAGATTGGAAAACCTTGATTTACTCCATGGAGCAAAGTTTAGTTGGATGGGAACCTACTAACTGATGCTAAAATGCTGAGTTGGCCATTTAGTTCTCTTTATCATCCTCAATTTTAAAGGTATGCAGGGATTTACATAAATGCCCTTAGGGTACAGAAGAACAGAAGATTGGAAAACCTTGATTTACTCCATGGAGCAAAGTTTAGTTGGATGGGAACCTACAAACTGATGCTAAAAGGCCAAGTTGGCCATTTGGTTCACCGTTTCATCCTCAATTTTAGATGTACACAGCTCTCTATATAAATGCCCTAGGGGTACAGAAGAACAGAAGGTTCGAAAACCCTGAATTACTCCATGGGGCAAAGTTTAGTTGGATGGGAAGCTACTAACTGAGGCTAAAATGGTCATAGAATACAATTTTCGTCCTTTTTTTCCCCCAGTTCGAGTTGATTTGTGACAGGAACTACCTAAGAGCTACTTACCAGAGTATCTATATGGGAGGAGTCTTCTTCGGGTGTCTTCTAAGTGCGATCTTAGCGGACAAGTAAGTCAGCGGGTTATGGAATATTTCCCAGTGATTACTGCGGATTATGGGATTTTAGCTTGGGTTCAAAACTGATTTGGGGATTTTTGCTTAGGATTGGAGCGAATTTGGGGAATTTTTCTTGGGATTACAGAGCATTATGGGATTTTTGCTTGTGATTACTGCAGATTATGGGATTTTTGCTAGGGATTACTGAGGATTTTGGGATTTTTGCTCGAGATTATAGCAGAGTAAAGGAGTATTTCTTGGGATTACTCGTCGACTTCATGAAAATATTAATAATAATTTCTTTATTGATCTCTGAATAAATAATGTAACACTTATTTTCAATTTATTGTCATAAACATCTTCAACTTAATTTTACACTTACATGCGCTCTTATAATAATAATAATAATAATAATAATAATAATAATAATAATAATAATAATAATAATAAATATTCTTCAGGTATGGCCGAAAAGGAGTGATAATCTTCGGGGTAATCACTTTCACTGCTCTTGGATTGGCTTCCAGCTGGACGAGGAACTTGTCAGCCCTGCTCTTCTGTCGCTTTCTGATGGGTGTCATTATGCCGTTCATGTCCAATAATTGTTACATAATGGGTGAGCATTTGAAGTAATTATGTAATCATGTTAGTTGTTAGATTCGATATCATTTTGATGTAATGTGGGGAATTTAATTACATATATATTATAGTTTTATTTCCCAATGTAAATTTTATGTAACTCAGTTATATATATATATACATATATATATATATATATATATATATATATATATATATATATATATATATATATATATATAAATATTTATATATATATATATATATATATATATATATATATATATATATATATATATATATATATATATATATATATATATATATATATATATATATATATATATATATATATATAGCCTTAGAACATAAGCTAGTTACAACTCAAAGAGCTATGGAAAGAATAATGATGGGAATAACACTAAGAGGTAGAAAAATAGCAACATGGATACGAAAACAAAGTAAAGTAGAGGATATTCTAACATGTAAGAAAAAGGAAATGGACATGGACAGGACAAATAATGAGAATGACAGATAACAGATGGACATTAAGAATAACAGAATGGGTACCTGAAGATTGCAAACGAAATAGGGGATGGAAGCGAAGACAATGGATTGATGAGCTAGAAAAGTTGCTAGTATGGACTCCCACAGAAAGACAAATAACATACGCGAGTGGAAGGACATGTCTGAGGCCTTTGTTCTGTAGTAGACTGGCAAAGGCTGATAATGATGATGATGATGATTATGATGATATCTAGTAGACTCAACCTTATGTTCGTCTAATCACTATAAGGTTTCACCCATTGAGTTTCTTATGAAATATCTAGGGATGACGTAGCTAACCTAAAGCCTGTTTCCTTAACTGATGCAGACACAGATACTGATTTACAGTAAACCGGTGGCCCGCTGGCTCCTAGACATCCACGGACCCTGCAAATACAATCCGAGTAATGCACCGGTTGACTACAAAACATTCTATTGCTGATTGTATTTTCTTGGGTCATATTACAGTCAACATTACAGGTAAACTGGTGGCTCGTAGGCTCCTAGACATCCACGGACCTTGCAAATAAAATCTGAGTAACACACCGGTCGGCTACAAAACATTCCCTAGTTGATTGTATTTTCTTGGGTCATATTACAGTAAACATTACAGGTAAACTGGTGGCTCTTAGGGTCCCAGACATCCACGTACCCAATACAATGCGGGTAATGAACCGGTCGGCTACAAAACATTCTCTACCTAATTGCATTTTCTTTACTCATATTACAGTAGATATTACCGGTAAACTGGTGACTCGTAGGCTCCTAGACATCCACGGACCCTGAAAAAGCAATCCCAGCAACTCCCCGGTCGGCTACAAGGCATTCTCTAGCTAATTGCATTTTCTTTACTCATATTACAGTAAACAATACAGGTAAACTGGTGACTCGAAGGCTCCTAGACATCCACGGACCCTGCAAATAGAATCCGAGTAATGCACAGGTCAGCTACAAGACATTCTCTAGCTAATTGCATTTTCTTTACTCATATTACAGTAAATATTACAGGTAAACTGGGGACTCATATGCTCCTAGACATCTACAGACCCCGCAAATACAATCCGAGCAACACACCGGTCGGCTACAAAACATGCTCTAGCTAATCGCATTTTCTTTACTCATATTACAGTAATCATTACAGGTAAACTGGTGACTCGTAAACTCCTAGACATCCACGGACCCTGCAAATACAATCCGAGTAATGCACCGGTTGGCAATAAAACATTCTTTAGCCGATTGCATGCTTTTTAATCCTGTTACAGTAAATAGTATTGGTAAACTGGTGACTCGTAGGCTCCTAGACATCCACGGACCCTGCAAATACAATCCGAGCAATGCACCGGTCGGCAATAAAACATTCTCTAGCTGATTGCATGTTCTTTAATCTTATTACAGTAGTAGAGATATCAGAAGCTCACCTTCGTCCATACCTGGGCATCCTAGCTGCTATGCCCTGGGCTTGCTCTGTCATGATCTGGGGAGGGCTGGCTTACCTGATCAGAGACTGGAGGTGGCTGCTGTTTACTACATCCATCACTGGGGTTTTCATCATACCTGTGCTATGGTTAGTAGGACTGTTTTGCTGATACTGTTCTTAGAATCTTTTACGATAATTATCCATTACTTCTCTTGTAGTTTATTTATATCTCCTATATTCTTGCCACTTTTCCCTCTCGAAGCAAAAACGCTATTGGGGGTGTAGATAGCTATGAGACGTGTCAAGAATACGTCCTCTGATATACGCGATATCCCTTTTTAAATTTTAAGGGATATTCGCTCCAGGAGTTAGAATTCTGGATACCTTCAGTAAATTCTCTGGGATATATCACTGTAGTCAAATATACCTAGGAAGCTACTAATGAAGGAACTTCCATCAGGACGACATGGCTACCTCACCCAAAAAGGCTTTATAACATCCTGGTTTTCCAGCTAGGATTGTAGCTTAGCAATTATAATAAGGTAGATATACAGCTTGATAAGTCCTTTGATATTGATGAAAGTGGATTTTCATGATTTTCAAATGGAAAAATATAAAGAGCAATTATTTTAAGATAATCATAGGTGATAATTCGTAAATACTTTTATAATTGAGAGATATAGGGCACATGAATATGTATCATTCATAATTCATTTGATTTTAGATAGATTTTTAGTTTTCTTTACCACCTAATAAATTATTGTACATTCAGACAGGCTGTTCTATCTTATTTTTCTTCCTCTTTCATTTTTGAAGTTTTTATAGTTTATATGTGAAGGATTTAATCTAATGTTGTTAGTCTTGAAATATTTTATTTCGATTGTTTATTCTTCTGGTGTAGTTTATTTATTTCCTTATTTCCTTTCCTCACTGGACTAATTTTTGCTGTGGGAGCCCTTGGTCTTATAGCATCTTGCTTTTTCAACCAGGGTTATAGCCTATACTCAATTTTTTTAATGAGGCGCATTTGTACTGACTTGCAGCGGTGCCCCTTTAGCTCGGAAAAGTTACCTGCTATCTTATTGGTTAGAACTATCTTGTCCAACCAATCAGCCAGCAGGAATCTTTTCCGAGCTAAAAGGGCACCCCTGCGAATCGGTGCAAATCTGCCTCATTAAAAAAAAAAGCCTATAGCTCGTAATAGTAATAACAATATAAGATTTATTCTCATTAATTTGCATTAAAAGAAACCTCATTTAATCTCCAGGTTCATAGATGAGTCTCCAAGGTGGCTGGCTGTGAAAGGCCACCACGAAAGAGCTTTGAAAGTGCTTAAAAAAGCTGCCAGGTGGAACAGAGCAACGTTGCCACCTGATGATACTGCTCTTCAGATTCTTAAGGAAAGTCGTGATGATGTAAGAATTGATGGTACACTCATGAACAAGTACACACACACAAACACACAAGCACACACATATACACCTATACCTTAAAGTGGTAAAAGGGTTTATGTATATCCATGATCAGCAAAGCTGAACTAGTCAGGGCCACCAATACGAGGTTGGTTTGCTATGAGGGATCAGACTAAAGTCTCCCACCATCACCACTCCGCAGTTAGTCATCTTGTTGATGAAAATTGGTTGAACCCAGACATGAATGAGGACATATCTGAGACCTTTATCTTTGTCCTATAGTGGACTAGAAGTGGTTGCATTTGTTGTGTTTTGTGTTTGTGTGTGTATATATATATATATATATATATATATA
>NC_090725.1:297521413-297543913 GCF_036898095.1 Palaemon carinicauda | reverse complement strand
ACCACATTCATAAATCAAGGATTTTCTCAACGATTTTGATATGAATGAAAATAAATAATTTTATTTATTTATTTATTTACTTACCTTAGCTTTAATTTCTAGGGTATCCCTACCAGAGATAAACTCCGCCATAAAGGTTTGAAGGAAGTTATAATTGAGAAGATGAAAGAGACAGCTATCCTCTTCAGGTACGTTTGAGTATATAAAAAGGTTTATTAATTAAGGATTGAATGATATCGTGGCGAGTTTTGTAAATGGCAGATGACAAATTCTGCATGAGTAATACTGCAAATTTTTTCTTTTCTTGTAACAGAAGTAGTAAGATGTAAATTATGCATGAGAGACCCACTAAACTATAGAATATAATTCTTTTTATCAGATACGATAATCGCTTTAATATGGTAAGCAGCTCTTCTAGGTGAAAGATACTCCAAAATAAAACAATTGTTCACTAGTTTTGGGTAGTTCCATAGCCTCTGTACTGTGGTCTTTCACTGTCTTGGGATTGAGTTCTCTTACTTGAGAGTACACTCCGGTACACTATTCCATGTGTTTCCTTAATTCCTTACCTCACTGGGATATTTTCCTTGTTGGAGCCATTGGGTTTATAGCATTCTGCTTTTCCGACTAGGGTTGTAGCTTTGCTTACAATAATAATAATAATAATAATAATAATAATAATAATAATAATAATAATAATAATATAGGTATGATAAATTTTGCTTCCGAAAAGTGAATAGTATACATAAGTTACAATACTAATTTTTCTTAATGAGGCGCATTTGCACGGACTCGCTGGGGTGCCCTTTTAGCTCGGAAAAGTTCCCTACTATCTGATTGGTTAGAATTATTTTGTCCAACTAATCAGCTAGCAGGAATCTTTTTCGAGGGAAAAGGGCACCTGTGCGAGTTAGTGCAAATGAGCCTCATTAAATAAAATTAGTTTGTCATCCTCTTCCTGCAGGACTCCCAAACTGCGCAGGATCACATGCATCCTTTATGTGGACTACCTGATCGTGAACTTCGTCTACTACGGCCTCTCCCTGAATGGTGGGAACCTGAGCGACGACCCTTTCCTCTTCATGGCTCTCTCAGGACTCATGGAAGTGCCCGCGTACTCCCTTCCAGTCCCTATCGTTTCCAGGTTTGGACGCAGAGTTCCAGGCTCCGTTAGCTTCTTACTGAGCGGCGTTACTCTCCTGGCAGTGTCTCCTTTGCCTAAGAGTGAGATATGTCTCGATTTTTAAATGTTATTTTTATTAGTAACATTAGGGTAAGGGTCATTATTGCATTAGTACATTTCCCCTATATATATATATATATATATATATATATATATATATATATATATATATATATATATATATATATATATATATATATACATATATATAAATATAAATACATATGTATATATATATACATATATATATATGTATATATATATATATATATATATATATATATATATATATATGTATATATATATGCATATATATATATATAGATATATAGATATATATATATATATATATATATATATAGATAAATATACTGTATGTTTATTTATATTTCTATATATACATACAAACATATATATATATTGTATATATATATATGTATATATATATATATATATATATATATATATATATATATAATATAAATTTTTTCATTCAAGTTTAGCGGAGAGAGGTGTAGTTATACCCTGTTGAGAAGGGGTATCCAAAGAGGTACACTTAGAAACCACACTCTCCCACATATTGCTGAACCAACGAATTGTAGTTAGAAAAGGGGGAGAGGGTGGGGAAGGTTTCATTCCGGGTGTGTAAATCTACCTAAATATTTAGACGTCATTTTTGACGACTCGGGTACACTAGTTCATATAATATTGATAGTAGGAAGTAATTTTCTCATTTCCAGGAAAACAATAATAAAAAATCCATATTTCTTCAGGATACGGATGGCTGATCATGACCCTAGCCATGATTGGAAAGGTGACCATCTCCACAGCCTTCCAGGTCCTCATCTTCTATTCGTCTGAGCTCTTCCCAACTGAGGTTCGAAGCCGAGGAATTGGGACGTGCTTCATGGTCTCCAGGATTGGGTCGATTGTGTCTCCTTTCATCACAGAGATTCTTGTAAGTTGGTCCAATGTTCTCTTGATAATTCTATTCTGATATGGATGCTGGTGTTATTATTATCATTATCATTATTGTTATTATTATTATTATTACAATTATTATTATTATTATTATTATTATTACTTACTAAGTTACAGCCCTAGTTGGAAAAGTAAGATGCTATAAGCCCTAGAGCTCAGACAAGGAAAATAGCTCAGTAAGGAAAGGAAATAAAGAATCAGATAGAATAGTGTTCCCGAGAGTATCATTATTATTATTATTATTATTATTATTATTATTATTATTATTATTATTATTATTATTATTATTATTACTTTTTAAGCTACAACCCTAGTCAGGGCTCCAGTTTCCCATGGACTTCTAGTTACGCCCTATAGTGTCTAACGAACTAATTTCAGATTCTATTTAGGGCTCAAGATTTCCATGAGCTCTCATGTCCAAAGAACTAATTTTAGATTCTATTTAGACCCCAAGTTTCCCATGTGCTCTCAGTTACTTCCAATGGTGTCTAACGAACTAATTTCAGATTCTATTTAGGGATCCAGATTTCCATGAGCTCTCATTTACTTCTAATGGTGTCCAAAGAACTAATTTTAGATTCTATTTAGACCCCAAGTTTCCCAGGTGCTCTCAGTTACTTCCAATGGTGTTCAAAGAACTAATTTTAGATTCTATTTAGACCCCAAGTTTCCCAGGTGCTCTCAGTTACTTCCAATGGTGTCCAAAGAACTAATTTTAGATTCTATTTAGACCCCAAGTTTCCCAGGTGTTCTCAGTTACTTCCAATGGTGTCCAAAGAACTAATTTTAGATTCTATTTAGACCCCAAGTTTCCCATGTGCTCTCAGTTACTTCCAATGGTGTCCAAAAAAACTAATTTCAGATTCTATTAAGGGCTTCAGGTTCCCATGTGCTCTCAGTTACTTCTAATGGTGTCCAAAGAAATAATTTCAGATTCTATTTAGGGCTCCAGTCTCCCATGGGCTCTCAATTACTTCCAATGGTGTACAAAAAACTAATTTCAGATTCTATTAAGGGCTTCAGGTTCCCATGTGCTCTCAGTTACTTCCAATGGTGTCCAAAGAACTAATTTCAGATTCTATTTAGGGCTCCAGTTTCTCATTGGCTCTTAGTTACTTCCAATGGTGCCCAAAGAACTAATTTCAGATTCTATTTAGGGCTCCAGTTTCTCATTGGCTCTTAGTTGCCTCCAATGGTGCCTAAAGAACTAATTTCAGATTCTAATAAGGGCTCCAGTCTCCCATGGGCTCTCAGTTACTTCCAATAATGTCCAAAGAAATAATTTCAGATTCTACTTAGGGCTCCAGTTTCCCATGGGCTCTCAGTTACTTCCAATGGTGTCCAAAGAACTAATTTTAGATTCTATTTAGACCCCAAGTTTCCCATATGCTCTCAGTTACTTCCAATGGTGTCCAAAGAACTAATTTCAGATTCTATTTAGACCCCAAGTTTCCCATGTGCTCTCAGTTACTTCCAATGGTGTCCAAAGAACTAATTTTAGATTCTATTTAGGGCTTCAGGTTTCCATGTGCTCTCAGTTACTTCCAATGGTGTCCAAAAAAACTAATTTCAGATTCTATTAAGGGCTCCAGTTTCCCATGGGCTCTCAGTTACTTCCAATAATGTCCAAAGAAATAACTTCAGATTCTATTTAGGTTTCAAGTTTCCCATGAGCCCTCAGTTACTTCCAATGGTGTCTAACGAACTAATTTCAGATTCTATTTATGGTTGAAGTTTCCCATGGGCTCTCAGTTGCTTCTTATTGTTCCCAATGAACTAATTTCAGATTCTATTTAGGGCTCCAGTTTCTCATTGGCTCTTAGTTACTTCCAATGGTATCCAAAGAACTAATTCCAGATTCTATTTAGGTTTTAAGTTTCCCATGGGCCCTCAATTACTTCCAATGGTGTCCAAAGAACTAATTTTAGATTCTATTTAGATCCCAAGTTTCCCATGGGCTCTCAGTTACTTCCAATGGTATCCAAAGAACTAATTTCAGATTCTATTTAGGGCTTCAGGTTCCCATGTGCTCTCAGTTACTTCCTATGGTTTATAAAGAACTAATTTCAGATTCTATTTAGGGCTCCAGTTTCTCATGGGCTCTCAGTTACTTCCAATGGTGTCCAACGAAATAATTTCAGATTCTATTTAGGGCTCCAGTTTCCCATGGGCTCTCAATTACTTCCTATGATGTCCAAAGAACTAATTTCAAATTTTAAAACTCCATTTAGGGCTCCAGTTTCCCATGGGCTCCCTCGCTGCTCTTTGGAGCGTGCTCCGTCATAGCAAGCATTGCTTTGCTCACCTTACCGGAGACTTCAGGTATTGCCCTTCCAGATACAATCACTCAGTTGGAGCAACGTCAAGATAAAGTGAGGTAAGTTGGTTTATTGTCTGGTATTTTTACTCTTTGTATTATCTGTCTCATTAAAACACTCTTTATACTATTTCAGATTATATAATTCTTAAAGCTAGGAAATGTAGAAAATAAGTAAAAAGAAAATATAAATATTTTAAAAAGTATTTCAGTATTGTTTATATACATAAATGTACTTATATATGCAAATGCAAAGACATTTTTAGCTTATGAGATGTTTTATAATTAGACATTAAACGAAAGTTGAATGTGATAATCTTAATATATCTCCATTATAATCTATACATGTATTAGGTTCATGTAATTAGCTACTAATAAAAGTATGGAAACATCACTACCTGGCGATCTGTTGGACGGGGATTCAGGACCTACTAAAGGCTTGATGGTTGCTTGTAGTGTTTGCAACCTATAGGTCTACCTGTTGAGTCATCAGCAGCTAATACCTGGGCCTCCTTGGTCCCAGATAATATGTCTATATAGTCAATCTCTAGGGCATTTTTACTGTGTCTTGTCTCTGTCTACCTCTGAGTCACCAGCAGCCAATACCTGGCGTTCCCTGGTCCTAGATAATATGTCTATATAGTCAGTCTCTGGGGCATTTTTACGGCACCTTAAGTATCTACCTGCTGAATCATCAGCAGCCATTGGCTGGTCCTCCCTAGTCCCTGGCTTGATGGAAAGGGGTCTTGGGAGCTATATATGATCAGTCTCTGGGGCATTGTGTTGGCTCTAGGGCATTGTCACTGTTCCATGCCTCTGCCATTTATGAGTGACCTTTAAACCTTTAAACACATTGTGGATGAATATATGTTAGATCAAAATTTCAACTTACAGGTCATGGAAATTCTTCCGAAGCGCTGAAAGAAAAGTTAATGAATCAGAAGACAGAAAGGAGTCAACAGATCCTCTCTGATGGCGTCTCTAACTACAATGAGAAACAATGTGAAGGAGTTCAGATCTTTTGTCAAGTCAGAAGATTAGATTGATGTTGATTTCAATGGCTCCTGGTGTAGAGAATTGTTAAAAAGAACTTCATGATAAGCTTACTGAGATTTTGTTTTATATATCTTAAATGATATTGAAATCATTCGAGTATTTTTTGTAACCCCAGGATATATTTTGGACTTTCATTTTCATAGTTAATAAATTATTAAAATAATTTGATCGTTTTTTATTTACTTTTCAAAGACTATTTTCGATAGATTATTAATTAGCATTTCGTATTTTATTATCATGGTTAAAAAAATGAAAAATGAGATGCATTTAAAAGATTTCTGTTTTTAAGAATTATCTTTTTTGTACTTTTGTTTTATTGTTCTTAATGTGAACAATTGCAGATCACTTTTCTATATATTCTGCTTTCATTGATCTTGTTAAT
Source organism: Palaemon carinicauda (assembly GCF_036898095.1). Taxonomy (NCBI): domain Eukaryota; kingdom Metazoa; phylum Arthropoda; class Malacostraca; order Decapoda; family Palaemonidae; genus Palaemon; species Palaemon carinicauda. The sequence continues at coordinate 297,537,994 of NC_090725.1, read as the reverse complement.
TGTATTTGCTATTATTTCCGAGGAAAAAAAAATAATGAAATTTTCCCCCTCATATCTTTTAATGTATTTCTCTTCTGTTTACAAAGGAAAAAATAGTTTCCTTTTCAGATCGCATAGTTCATAACTCAATGAAATTATTATCATTATTTTATATATATACATATATATATGTATATATATATGTATATATATATATATATATATATATATATATATATATATATATATATATATATATATATATACAGTGCTCCTTCGAAAATTCTACAATTGACGTGTTTCCAATTGCTTCCAGAAATATGAAAATAAAGATTAAAATGTACAATTAGATTACTACAGTATAAAACTAATGTCAGACTGATCATCCAGAAAAGCTCTGTGTTGGCTCATGTTAAATTGAAGATAAGAAATCAAATTGGTGTTACAGACTAATACACACTCAAACAAAGCCACTTTAACACCTTCTAAAGACATAACAGACAACTCACACATCTCAAACTGTCTACTTAACCGCGCCAAGACTCCTTGCTGCTGGGAGGAAGGACGCTGGTGACTGGTACGACATATGAACATACGCTACCGAGATCTAAAGCGATGTCAGGCAGGGCCGCCGATCTGGACTACGGTCTAGCCCAAAGCAAAAGCAGAGTCCTTCAAAAAGAAGGCAATTGTGCTTACCTCATACAAAAATGGGAAAAAAGAACTTTAGTAAAAGAAGGAAGTCTGTGATAAATTGAGGAATTCTATCAAGTATTTTATAGTTGCCCCTCTAGCTTTCTGTTCTCTTTTATTCACAACATAGAAAACGTACTTCATCTAATAGACATATTTTCTGGGAGCCTAAGATCTTTTCATGTGTTGTAGTTTAGCCATTCTAAAGTCAGTCATTACTGTGTATGTACTGTAGAGTTTGACTCCTTTAGCCTCTTCAGTGACTTTCGTTTAAGATATATATAAATATATATATATATATATATATATATATATATATATATAAAGCATATATATGTATATATATATATATATATATATATATATATATATATATATATATATATATGTATTTATATATAAAAGTATATATAAAGCATATGTATATGTATATATATATATATATATATATATATATATATATATATATATATATATATATATATATATATATATATATATATATAAAATTTTCATCTTTTTTCAGACTTTGTAGTGAAGTGTTGAAATGAACTTTACAATTTCATAAATATAAACTGAGTTTTATTTTCACATATGGATATAACACTACTGATTATATTTAATTTATATTAGAGCTGGGCAGTGACTATACATACACTGACATATATGTATATATATACACACACACGCACACACACACACATATATATATATATATATATATATATATATATATACTGTACATACACATATATACATATATATGTATATATATATATATATATATATATATATATATATATATTTATATATATAGATTACTTAATAACTTCATACATAATAATTTTATCGACAATAAAACGTTTGCATGCATGATAATCAAAGTTAGGCAGTATGTATAAAAAGCATGATTTACATCCATTACTTTCCCTATCAACCTTCTATCATATCAGCTTTGATATCTCGATCATAATAAACTACACCGGCGGCTGTCCCTCATTTTAGAGATTGGAAATTGATCTCTGCTAATATACACTCTCCTTTAATGCATGTCCCCTTGTTGACACCTTATATCTACTCCATCGTTCGAGGTCTCTAAATTGATTAGTTCTCTCTTGGTGTAGGTGGATGGATGTTGCATCTCTGTTCTGTTACATTGGTGGAAGATTCATGGATGCTGTTTATTCGTATCAAGAAAAAGATGGACATTGGAAATCTATAATTGAATTTTGGTCTTTTGGTTATTTTGAATGTGGAAGTAAAGAAAAATTATATAAATTCATCTCAAAATTTAGTTGAGGTTTCAATTGGCTATCCCCCCCCCAAAAAAAAAAAAAAAAAAAAATTCGTATTAAGAAAAAGATGGACATTAGATATCTATAATTGGACTTTGATATTTTGGTTAATTTGAACGTGGAAGTAAAGAAAAAATCATATGAATTAGTTTGAAAATTTAGTTGATGCTTCAACTGGCTATTTGAAAAAAAAAAATCCGTATTAAGAAAGAGATGGACATAGGAAATCTATAATTGAATTTTGATGTTTTGGTTATTTTGAATGTGGAAGTAAAGAAAAATTATATACAATTCATCTCAAACTTTACTTGAGGCTTCAACTGGCTATTTGAAAAAAAAAAAAAATTCGTATTAAGAAAAAGATGGACACTGGAAATCTATAATTGGACTTTGATATTTTGGTGAATTTGAATGTGGAAGTAAAGAAAAAAATATATAAATTCATCTTAAAATTTACTTGATGCTTCTACTGGCCATTTGAAAAAAAAAGATTCGTGTTATGAAAAAGATGGACATTGGAAATCTAAGATTGGACTTTGATGTTTTGGTTATTTTGAACGTGGAAGTAGAGAAAAATTTAAAAAATTCATCTCAAAATTTAGTTGATGCTTCAACTGGCTATTTGAAAAAAAAAGATCCGTATTAAGAAAAAGATGGACATTGGAAATCTATAATTGAATTTTGATTTTTTGGTTATTTTGAATGTGGAAGTAAAGAAAAATTATATCCAATTCATCTTAAAGTTTAGTTGATGCTTGAATTGGTAATTTGAAAAAAGAGGAGCATTGGAAATCTATAATTGGACTTTGATATTTTGGTGAATTTGAAGGTGTACTGTTAAAAGAAAAACGTAAATTTAATCGGAATTCTCCTTAAAAATATTATGTTCTCTGTCGTATTTCAGTAAAATACAGGCGACAGTAATTTTACCTTACTTTGTTATTATATTTTACAGATTGGTGACAGTAATATAAATTCTGAAGGTAAATTTATCCGTTTTTAAAACGGTAAAAATTCTGGAATAAATGTTGCCAGACATTTACCGTTTTTATACGACAAAATTTTTTAACAGTATTGGAAATACTAGTAATGGAAAATTATATACAAATCGTCTTGGAATTTAGTTGATGCTTGAATTGGTTATTTGAAAAAAATATGGACGTTGGAAATCAACAATTGATTATGTTAGGTGATTAAATGGAAAAGAAGAATAATTAAATTTTGATCTTTTGGTTACTTTGATGGTGGAACTAAAGAAATATATATAATTCCTCTTAAAGTTTAGTTGATGCTTGAATTGGTTATTTGAAAAAAAGACGACTATTGGAAATCTACAATTGATTAAGCTAGGTGAGAAAATCGAAAAGAAGAATGATTAAATTTTAATTTTTTGGTTACTTTGAATGTGGAAGTAAAAAAAATGTATTTAAAACATTTAAAAATATAGTTAATGCTTGAAATGGCTATTTGGAAAAACATGGACATTGGAAATCTCCAAATTTAGATGAAAAAAGTAAATAAACTTTGATCTTTTGGTTAATTTGACTGTGGAAATAAAGAAACAAATATAGAAATAATTCCAAAGTTTAGTTGATTCTTGAATTGGCCATTTGAACGATTGTTACCTTCGTCTAGAAAACGAATGACAGCAACTACAGTATTAGTGAAGTGTAAGATTTCATAATATATTCCTATTGGATTTTGAGCTAAAAAAAAAAATATTAAAGACTCTTAAACCTTGATTTGGATAACATTTAATCTTGAATTCTACTTTCCAGTAGCATCAAATACTTTAGATTCCTCAATCCCCGATTCTTAGGAAAGGCCATAACTTAGTATGGATGCCTTAAGGATCCTTTTTTACTTAATGAAGGTCTTTGTAGCCTTTCCTTACCAGATGAAGACTCCTGGTAGCACACCTAAACTATGTCGCAAGTGGCTAGCCTACGCAGCCGTCAAGTCTGTGCTGATAATAGTCGTTGGCGTGACATATATTTTCTTGCCAAACTTCAGGTATTCGAGTCACCCCATAACCAGATTGACAGACAGAATCCTGATTATTGCTGCTGGGATGTTTGTCGTAGCCTTCGAGTCACACGCTCTGGTGCGCTGTCGTCTTCTGAAGACGTTATTCCAGAAATTCCAATCGCAGAAACTTAGAGAGTCCGCCAAATCTGGGAATTACAGTAGAAATATTTTCGTGGCTACCCTGGCTCATCTAATTATATTTCCTATGGGGATGATTAGTCTGCTTGGTCATGGTGAAGACCTTGAGAAGGAAGCTGACTTGACAATAATTTGGTCAAAAATTACCAGCCTTATCGTCTGGCTTGGCTATGGAATGTCTGAACTGACCACAGTGATGACTTACTTAGTAATGACACAGAAGCTAAGTGTGCATCTGAATGTGACTATCAAGGATTTGATAGCCAAGAGACCAAGGACACAAAAAGAATCCAATAAGAAAATGAAAATTAACAGACTAAAGACCCTGTCTTTACATGGAATCCTGAAACCCAACAAGTGTCCTTATTTTTTTAATTTGCTCTCTTTGAAAACCAATGCCAAGATCATACAGAGTAGGAGAACGTACCTTATAGATGAGCAAATGTTGGACCTAGAAAGACACACCATTGACGTAGAAGAAATCATTCATTTGATGATGGAGTACTTTGGGTTTCCTCTTCTGATGATGACTATGACGATGCCTCTAGCAATTACCTATTTGCTCTATTTCCAAATTGATTCTTACCTGACCAATGGACGCTTTGAATGGGTGGTCTTCGTCACAGTCCCTGCCATGCTCTGGTTTCTTGTCTTCATTCATACAGAATCAGACAAGTTCACTGAAAAGGTAAGATTTTTCTCTGTTTAATGTGAGAAGAGTCTTTGTTTCTATAGTTTTCCTGCCATTAATATTACTGTTTTTGTACTGCCATTATCATTCTAATGTTGTTATTGTTCTTGAAATATTTCATATCAATTGTTCATCACTTTTCTTGTAGTTTTACTTATTTCTTTATTTCCTTACCTCACTGGGCTATTTTCCCTATTTGGAGCCATTGGGCTTATAGCACCCTGCTTTTCCATCTATGGTTGTAGCTTAGCTAATAATAATAATAATAATAATAATAATAATAATAATAATAATAATAATATAACCTAAGGTTCCACATCTAACCTAACCTAGGAGCCGTATCCTTACCTACTTACCTGGCGGGGGGGGGGGGGGGGGGTGGACGACCTTCCCTCTTATCAGGTATAAAAAGATGGACATGATTGCTATCTGTGAATCAAATGAAATATATTAATACATTATGTCTAATATCTAAGATCAATACAAATATAATATAAATATATTAATTTAAAACTTGAACATCGTATATTATAGTTTCCGTCTCTATTTTTCCACTTATCGATCCTAGTGATATCAATGTTGACGTGTCCTCTCGAGATAATGACTCCAGCTTCTAATTTGAGAGACTGGAAATTGATCCCTACCAATGTACACTCTCCCTAAATGCAGGTCAGTTCGGTGACGCCCTGCATCTTCCATATATCATTAAACTCCAGAGGAAATTTGGTTAGTCCCTTCTTGACGTCAGTGGGTGTCACATCTCTGTCCTGTGATTTTGGATGGCTGAATGTTTTCATGTTTAAAAGATGAGGAACTTTGGGAAATTAGTGAATGTTTTCCTGTTTAAAAGACGATGAAGATTGAGAAATTAGTGAATATTTTCTCACTTGAAAGACGATTAATATTGAGTAATTAGTGAATATTTTTTCACTTAAAAGACGATGAACATTGAGAAATTAGTGAATATTTTTTCACTTAAAAAACGATGAACATTGAGAAATTAGTGAATATTTTTTCACTTGAAAGACGATTAATATTGAGAAATTAGTGAATATTTTTTTAACATAAAAAACGATGAACATTGAGAAATTAGTGAATATTTTTTCACTTAAAAAACGATGAACATTGATATATTAGTGAATATTTTTTCACTTAAAAAACGATGAACATTGAGAAATTAGTGAATATTTCTTCACTTAAAGAACGATGAACATTGAGAAATTAGTGAATATTTTTTCACATAAAAAACGATGAACATTGAGAAATTAGTGGATTTTTTTTACTTAAAAAACGATGATCATTGAAATATTTAGAGAATGTTTTCTTATTTAAAAGATGAACATCGAGAGATTAGTGAATATTTTCTCACTTAAAAGACGAACATTGAGAAATTTGTGAATATTTTCTCAATTAAAAGACGAACACTGAGAAATTAGTGAATATCTTGATATTCAAAAGACGTTGAACACTGAAAAAATGACTGGATTGAGTCTATTGATTAAATGGAATATTGTTTTGAACATTCCTCAACTGTTGAAGTAAAACATTTGAGTTTTGCTTACCCAGGTGGAGAGAATTGAAAATTTGTATTTACATAACATGAATAATTATTTAGATTATCAAATAGAAGAAAAGACTGATAAGTGAAGTGCAGAGTTCAAAAAGACAACCCCCCTAGGTTGCAAGACAATCATTATTAGGTTTTAGATCAGAATATTGAAAGTTATAAACTCTGGAGTGATAATTTACAATCTGAAACTTTTTATACGTATAATCAAATAGTTTTGAGTCCTTTAATTAATAATGTATGCCCTAAGAATCATGTTTTATCTAATGAAAGTTTTAGTGGCCTTCCCTTACAAGATAAAGACTCCCGGTAGTAAGCCAGAACTATGTCGAAGATGGCTAGCTTACACTGTCGTCAAATCTGTACTGTTAATAGTTTTAGCAATGATATATGTTTCCCTGCCACCTTTTAGGAATCCAAGTCATCCCATAACCAGATTGACAGACAGACTTTGGTCCATTGCATCTGGAATATTCGTCGTGACCTCCCAGTCCTACGCTTTGGTGCGCTGTCGCGTTCTGAAGAAGTTATTCCAGAAATTCCAGTCCCAGAAACTGATCGATTCGTCCAGCTCCTGGAACTACAATAGAAATCGCCTCATGGCTGCTCTTGCATTTATGATTGTATTTTCCATTGGAAGTATTGGTATGCTTGGAGAAAAGAAGCATTTTGAGAAGGAGAATGATTCGACAATGATTTGGACTAAAGTGAGTAGTCTTACCATCTGGATGGGCTGTGGAATATCTGAGCTGACCACAGTGATGACTTACTTTTTACTAACACGACAACTAAAGGTATATCTGAATGCAACTCTGAAGGATATAATGGCTAAAAAACCAAAATCAAAATCACATTTTGGTCAAAGCAAGAAGGATAAGAAGAAGAAAGCTATTGGAAAAAGGATTTCATGTGTAAAAATAATCCCAAAGTCAAATACATGTCAATGTTTTTATAGTTTCATGCAAAATAACGCCAAGAATACTATGAGAAGAAAGACATACCCCGAAGTTTATAAAATAATTGAACTGGAAAAACAAATAATTGATATTGAAGAAACGGTTGCTTTAATGATGGAGTACTTTGGCTTTCCCCTGCTGATGGCAAACCTGGCGGTACCTTTGGGAATTACCTACCTGCTATACTTCCAGATTGATTCTTACCTGACCAATGGGCTCTTTGACTGGATGGTGTTCATCATGTTACCAGCCATGATGTGCCATTTCGTGCTGATGCAGGTGGAATCAGATACATTTAATGAGAAAGTAAGATTGGTGTCTGTGTACTCTAAGAGGACTCCTGGTTCAAATGAATAGCCAGTCATCAATTACCCTTTTTTGTTGATATTATTATTATTATTATTATTATTATTATTATTATTATTATTATTATTATTATTATTATTATTATTATTATTATCTATATATCCTTTCTGAGAGGGGACAACTTAAAGTGGGGAAAGGGCTTGTGGGTTTGAGTTTGGTGTGAGCGATCAGACTGGTCAAAGCCCATAAATGAATTGTCTAGTTCGAGGCCTTTGTCCTGCAGTGGACTAGAACTGGCTGCATTTGTTGTTGTTGTTTTAAATGTAGATTAAGTGTGAGTTATCGTCTTAAGTAGTTAGATTCATCCATAATGAAAACTTTTAATTATTCATCTCTTTCTATTTCAGAAGCGAAAGAATGCTCTGATCCTGCAAAGATACATTGCCTCAAATCCTTATCTACGAGAAAGTGTAACTGTGAGTATTGTTTCTCAAAGACAGTGTTGCTTCTCATAAATATAATGTTTTTGTTATCATGAGTGTTTCCTTTAGGGCAAAATATCATAGTCATGTTAATTACATCCCACATCTTTCTTTAATGATAAGATATCTTATGTTAATAGGATTATACCTTATCTAAGTTTCCTTTTTTATGAGGGTTTCATTTGGGTATGAAATAAAGTGTTGTTTCTCATAAATATAATGTTTTTGCTATCATGAGAGTTTCCTTTAAGGCAACATATCATACTCATGTTAATTACAGCTAAATATCTTCCCTTAGGTTTCATTCGTTTTCATAAATAAAGTATTTATTACATCAATAAAATTTTGCAGTAGACATTTCTTTAACATTGAATGTATAGAGTTTAATTAGAGACTATTTTTCCAATAGATCATAAAAAGGGTAGTGGATAGTTTCATCATTATCATCATCTCCTACGCCTATTGACGCAAAGGGCCTCGGTTAAATTTCGCCAGTCGTCTCTCTCTTGAGCTTATAATTCAATACTTCTCCATTCATCATCTACTTCCCATTTCATAGTCCTCTGCCTTGTGGCCTTGGTCTTCCAACTCTTCTAGTGCCTTTTGGAGCCCAGTTAAACGTTTGGTGAACTAATCTCTCTTGGAGAGTGCGAGGAACATGCCCAAACGTACGTTATACTATAATGAAATCTAAGTAAAAGTTAAAGCAGACCTAGTTATGATTCCAAGTAATTCCAGGCTTATAATAACTCCAAAACCTTCAGGTCAACCGAGCATTGAACACTCTGCAACGACAGACAGACTTCTCCCTTATGGGATTCTTCAGCCTCGGTCGGTCCTGTTTGACAACGGTAAGCAAGATGATCTTTCAGATTTCGTTATTTCATCTCTATAATAAAGAAAATATAGAGAACAGATAAATAGATAGATTGATCGATAGATGTTTCAGAGACCCCTATAGAGAGTTGATAAGATAAATGACAGTCAATTCTAGTTTCCATTCAATATCTGATACTTTCCCTGATTTTACATTAAGGGCTGCTTTTATGGTCCTATACAGCAGGGGGGCCCTATTCTCTACAGGACCTCCACAGTCATTTTATCATATACATTCTAAGGCGTTCAGCATTTCACACACCACATATTGCCCGTTTACTGTCAAATCCACACTATCGGGGCACTTTGAGAACCAGAAAGTCTTCACTTTCCTCTGGAAAGCCTTACAGTAATATCTTCTGTGTTTCGAATGTCTAGTTAGAGCTTATTGCATAGTCTTGGGGCCGCATATTTAAAGGCTTTATAGTCTAGTGCCTACAGTAGATATATATATCTAGGTTAAAATAGTTTGAAATAATCAGCAACTCTTCTCGAGTCAACACAATTTGTTGGCTGCACAATATGTAGCAATTCTCTTAAATATTTTTTAACGTCCTGGATTATTGGATTTTGAGTTTTGTTTCAGTATTTTCTGAATAGATATTTCCCAGATAGATTTTACACTAAGGTTATAGAAAGATTCTTTGGGAGGATAGAAATATTTATCTATCCTTTTATTTCATAAGCTACCAAAGTAGAAAAGTTATTTTTTTTATCAATATTTAATGAGAAAAATCCTGTGCATAAAATTGATCTCTAATAACTTTTTTTTTTTTTTTGATGTCTGAATAGTCAGCCTTAAATTTGATTACTCAGCAGGAAAATATTTAAAACTGTATCAAGTTGAAATTTCCTGGTGTTAAACTGGAATTATTTTAGCTATACAAAAGGGGTTACTATTTCATTTCTGGCCTCAGGCACAAATTAGCTCCTGGTAAGCCTGTAAGCTCCTATACAGTCCTGCTTCCTACCTTCCTGTTCTATTATTACAGGCTGCCGGGTTCATCTTGTCCTACCTGGTCATCGTCCTGCAGTTTCGAGGCATCAAAATGGCATCACTTGAATGAAGGGAGAGCAGTAAACAAGATTGTAGATTCTATCAGGATTGGAAGAGATGGTAAACAAGATTGTAGATTCTATCAGGATTGGAAAAGATGGTAAACAAGATTGTAGATTCTATCAGGATTAGAAGAGATGGTAAACAAGTTTGTAGATTCTATCAGGATTGGAAGAGATGGTAAGCAAGATTATAGATTCGATCTGGATTGGAAGACATGGTAAACAAGATTGTAGATTCTATCAGGATTAGAAGAGACAGTAAACAAGATTGTAAATTCTACCAGGATTGGAAGAGATAGTAAACAAGAATGTAGATTCTATCAGGATTGGAAGACTTGGTATTGAAGATTATAGATTCTATCAGGATTGGAAGAGATGGTAAACAAGATTGTAGATTCTATCAGGATTGGAAGAGATGGTAAACAATATTGTAGATTCTATCAGGATTGGAAGAGATGGTAAACAATATTGTAGATTCTATCAGGATTGGAAGACTTGGTAAGGAAGATTGTAGATTCTATCAGGATTGGAAGAGATGGTAAACAAGATTGTAGATTCTATCAGGATTGGAAGAGATGGTAAACAAGATTGTAGATTTCATCAGGATTGGAAGAGATGGTAAACAAGAATGTAGATTCTATCAGGATTGGAAGACTTGGTATTGAAGATTATAGATTCTATCAGGATTGGAAGAGATGGTAAACAAGATTGTAGATTCTATCAGGATTGGAAGAGATGGTAAACAATATTGTAGATTCTATCAGGATTGGAAGACTTGGTAAGGAAGATTGTAGATTCTATCAGGATTGGAAGAGATGGTAAACAAGATTGTAGATTCTATCAGGATTGGAAGACTTGGTAAGGAAGATTGTAGATTCTATCAGGATTGGAAGAGATGGTAAACAAGATTGTAGATTCTATCAGGATTGGAAGAGATGGTAAACAATATTGTAGATTCTATCAGGATTGGAAGAGATGGTAAACAATATTGTAGATTCTATCAGGATTGGAAGACTTGGTAAGGAAGATTGTAGATTCTATCAGGATTGGAAGAGATGGTAAACAAGATTGTAGATTCTATCAGGATTGGAAGAGATGTTAAACAAGATTGTAGATTCTATCAGGATTGGAAGAGATGTGAAATAATATTGTAGATTCTATAAGGATTAGAAGACATGGTAAACAAGATTGTAGATTCTATCAGGATTGGAAGAGATGATAAACAAGATTATAGAATCTATCAGTATTGGAAGAGATGGTAAACAAGATTGTAGATTCTATTAGGATTGGAAGAGAAGGTAAACAATATTGTAGATTCTATCAGGATTGAAAGAGATGGTAAACAAGATTGTAGATTCTATCAGGATTGGAAGAGATGGTAAACAAGATTGTAGATTCTTCAGGATTGGAAAAGATGGTAATCAGAAAACCAAGGTTACTGGAGACATTGAATTCTGTAAAATAAACTATATGGAATAAAAGTTAATAAAATAAATGGATGAATAAATAAACCAATGAATAAGCAATTGGATGAATATGAATGTATGAATAGTTTAGTATAAAAAAAAAAATGTCTTAGTTTCAGACAATTTAATTTTAACATCTATAAAAAGATAAATTAAAGGTTCTTTATATTATAAAGCATGTAAATTCCTTGTATAGGAAATAAAAGTGACAGTATATATTGAATTTATCTTTTAAAAAATGAAGCTGAAATGTTGTAATGTGCTCTCTCTCTCTCTCTCTCTCTCGCCCCCCCTCTCTCTCTCTCTCTTTCTCTCTCTCTCTCTCTCTCTCTCTCTCTCTCTCTCTCTCTCTGTCGTAAAATAATTCTTATATTTTTTTGGAACTAATGATCTAACAAGATTACTTTACTTATCAAATTTTTATGAAAATATATTAACAATTCTGAAGTGAAGCAAAAAAAAAAAATGATTTAAATAATGTTGGTACGTTTGTACAACATTGACGAAAATAGTGTGAATCTGTAAAAAAAAAAAAATTGTCCGACACTGATTACCTTGTTGGATAATATTTCCTTCTTTGCGTATTTGTACAAACTCTTCAACTATATTCATTGAGTTAATAAAAACGTTATGATTGTAAATAAAAAGAATATATTATTTAGGATGACATTTCATCTACAAGTCACTCTTATTATGAAATTATGAAATTGGTAGTTTACTGTTCCTATCTCGTCTGCTCTAGTTCAAGGGTCATCCGGTAATTAGCAGTACCAATTTATGAAGCCTCAAATACTTAATCACAAGGAATATGATTAAACAAATTCTTTTATCAAGATCTAGTATTAGAATATATGTGAAATATACCTTTAGATATTCAGATGTATGATCATAAAGGTAATTTATTTGCTATTTTTTTACATATAACATCGTATTTTGTAGGTACAGTAGTTTGGACATTCATGAAGTCTATGGTGGACGAGTCCATTATTGGCTAGGGGGAAAATTAAAGTCAGGCTGACTTGAAAAGTCATAACTTTAATCATAGCTGCCATAATACAACTATACAATTAAACATTTTAGCAAAGAAAACCTAAATATGAATACTGAATTTTAAATTTTGCTATAACTCACGCAAAAATTAAAGAAATTCATATTGTGCAACACCCTTCCTCCCCTACAGTTCAGGAGCGATATTGGAGAAAACCAAGTTGCATTTAGTTTCCAGTAGATGGAGTTGGGAACTTGGTTTTTGTTAAAATAGTTGAGATTTTTTCTCAGGGGAAATATAAAGATGTTTCCAAGTGGTCGCTTGAAATGCTGGCCATATAAATGGTAATAGTCATAATTATTATTATTACTATTATTATTATTATTATTATTATTATTATTATTATTATTATTATTACTTGCTAAGCTACAACCTAGTTGGAAAAGCAGGATTCTATAAGCCCAGGGTCCCCAACAGGGAAAATAGCCCAGTGAGGAAAGGAAACAAGGAAAAATAAAATATTTTAAGAATAGTAGCATTCTAAATAAATATAATCTGGATGCAAAAGTACTTATCAAATCATAATTCCAGTATAAAACATTTTCTCTTTCTGTTAGATTAAAAACATGATTTTTATCTGGCAATGGCATTAAGATATGCAATGGTATTAATATTCAATAATGAAGGTTTTTATCCTTGTAGTATTTTTAATCACTGAAATGGTAATACGAAAAGTGTTTCCTAACAGATTTTTAAAAAGTAATAGAGGGATTTTTTTTTTATAGTATTCGAACTAAGGGTTGATTTTGTTACCCAGTAATGTAATACTTGAATGTTCATAACGAAGATTTTTATCATTATCAAGTAATTTTACGATCGTAATGGTAATACGAAATGCTCCTTATCAAATTTTCTAAATAAATTAAAGATTTTTTTTTTTTTATGATATTCGTGCTATGGGTTAATCACATCAATTAATGATATATAATTGTATTTAACTTATAAAGCCCTATGGATAGAAGACACAAGGCGGGTTTACGGGTTCGAACGCTGCGTTCGACAGACAAGTGTTTGAAGTGATGTTCGAACGTGTGAATGGGGTATTTAGTTGTTGAGCACGTTCGTCGACCTGTTCGAAGAATGTCTGTTCTCGCCTGACTTTTGTGGACGGGGCTTCATTGTCCACAAACCCTATGCATTTTGACTGACTCCACCTCTTTGAACCGTTTGACAAGCAGGTTCCACAACCTGGTTCGACGAACCGTTCGACCGTGTAACCCCGCTATAGAGAGATAATAGTTACACCTTCGACTCAAATTGTCTAATCCATAAAGTAAAAGGCAGTATTTACGTTTTAAGAAATCCTCTGGACCAGTTTTAACAAGGATTGATTCACAAAAAATGATATTACAGGAATAGATAGATGAGGAATATACTGGCAAATCGGTTCAAAGGTTTAAAGGCCGCTCATGAATGGAAGGGGCAAGGGACAGTGACATTGCCCTATCAAGCAGGACAATGCCCTAGAGACTGACCATATATACTCATGATCAGCTCCCAAGCCTCCTCTCCACCCAAGCTTTGACCAAGGTGGGACAGGCAATGGCTGCTGATGACCTAGCAGATAAATCTATAGGCTCCCCCTAAACCCCCATTCTTAGCTCACAAGGACGGTAAGGCTACAGCGACCAAAGGAACTAACAAGTTTGAACTGGAGTGGAACCACAGTCTGGCGTTCGCCAGTCAGGGACGTTACCACATCAGCCACCACACCCCTTTAGAACATGATATCCAAAATTACTTCGAAGTGGGACTTGCCCTTACACAGACTTGAAGATCGCCTTTAAATAAGTGGCCTAGAAGTGCTCAGAAGTCTAAACAGTTCTTGATCACGTGATTATTACTTCACAAATTTATAATTAACATTAGCAAGAAAATTAACATACATCGGGAATTAATTGGTCTAGAAATCTCCTCCACAGCTCAAATTGTTCAGTACGAAAGCAAGAGGGATTTAGAATATGATTCAACACTTGTAGGCTAGTTGAACTAAATGACCTAATTGGGACTAATTACTTTAATGTTATGCTGAAATACAGCCGTGCTAGGCGGTATATCTTAGCGATCCATGTTTGCCCATGGTTATACTGGTATAAGCGGATGAGCAACCTGGTTGAGTAACAAGAACTCTGGGTGTGGAGGAAATACCCCCTAAACCTTGATGAAGTCACTGGCAGCAGGATGACGGATAGGGTTCAAGGTGACAGACAAGATGCCTCTTCGGCTTCTACTCTCTCTCTCTCTCTCTCACTCTCTCTCTCTCTCTCTCTCTCTCTCTCTCTCTCTCTCTCTCTCTCTCTCTCTCTATATATATATATATTATACACATAGATTTATATATTTAACTATCAATCTATATAGATATATATATATATATATATATATATATATATATATATATACATAGATTTATATATCTAACTACAATCTATCTATCTATCTATCTATCTATCTATATATATATATATATATATATATATATATATATATATATATATATATATATATATACCATGAACATACGTATGTAATCAAGCTCATAAAGCCTAAGTACACTTTTTTTTTGTATAAGTGTTACAACGGGAACAACAAACAATGATTAGCATCGTCTCAAAAAAAATCTCTCATGATATCATAATCATCAATTTTTGCATCTTTCCTGCCTGCAGGATGATCTTATTGGAAGCAGTATGGACCGGTGTGACGGTCTGAACGATCCCCCGGTCTCAGAATTCTCCTTGATAATCTGCGCATGCGCGATCATTACCGTTTGCCAGTGCATACAAGGTTGATGTTTTATTTTCCTGAAATGTTAGCGTGCGCAGCTCAACATTACCGCTTGCCAGTACATACGAGCTTGATGTTTCATTTTCATGCGAGCGAAGCGAGCTAATGGCGGAAAAGAACCATTATACAATGTCAAGGAGAATTCTGAGACCGGGGGATCGTTCAGACCGTCACACCGGCATGAGGCACTTGCCTTAGTTAGATAGGCACTGCGCATCACAAGGATCTGGCTCTCCTTTGATGAATTCAACCAAAGGATTTAGTCTTGAGGCCCTTTGCATCATTAGGCGTAGGAGATGATGATGATGAAAATATAGCTATGAGGAGTAAAAAATCAGTAACATTTGTATCTCCACAAATGTTTGGAGCTGGATTTAGCCATTTTGTAATATTTTAATAAAATTATAAAATTGGGGTTTAGGGGTTGGTCAATGTCGAAATAAAACCTGGTAAAGTGAGGATACCTCCACAAAGCTATTTTTGAAAGACTGTGATATCTCGAGACATATATGGATAGAAAACTCATCAACCACTTAAATTGCTAGGCAGGGGAATGTGGTAAATTTAGGACATATTCAGATGGAAGGAGTTGTTATTAAATGAAGTAATTAGGCTTAATTAGCAACTAATCAGGATGCAAATCCGATAATTTATTCGAATCAATCCGTTTTGATCGATCAGTAGGTGAATGTGGTAAAGCTAATTAACTAATTAGGCCGACTGTTTAGTACCTTTAACAGTGAGGCATTTGTTGACCGAATGCCCCAATTATAACAACTTAAGGAATAGATATTTGTTTGAGGCTCGAGGTGAGGGTGGCAGGTTCATCCTTGCCAAGATTCTTGGAAATGATGTGTCCTACTATGCGAGTGGCATTTTTAGATTTATTTCAGAAGCAGGTCTTCTGAAAACTATTTAACTTTTATGACATTCAACTTTTATGATTTTAATTGAATACTCTTTTATTTTTTATTTTATTCTATTTTTTATTTTTGTATGCATAAATTAAATGTTACCGGCGTCAATGACCTTAGATGTCAGGATGCCTGAAAACTTTAAATCAATCAATTAACTAATTAGGCCTAATAAGCAACTAATCAGGATGCAAACACAGTAATCTATAAGAGTCAACCCAGTTTGATCAATCTCTGTACTGTTTTTCTCAGAAATTTGGACAGTAGATCAAGACTTAACATCAACCTCTCAAATT
>NC_090725.1:297496413-297506413 GCF_036898095.1 Palaemon carinicauda | reverse complement strand
GTAACGTGTCCTACAGCAATTTCACAATACCATACAAACAGATGAAATAAGTTTTTGTTTACAACTATTTCTACGCTCTGCGTTAGTGATATGTTTGATGTTTATGACATTTATTGGTGTGAAATTGATCCAACCAAACTTTCTCTCTCAAACTTTATAATAAGAGATGAGAGGCTGAGTGGGAAAACCTAAGTAAAGCATATATTTAAAGGTTTAAAGGCCACTCATGAATGGCAGAGGCAAGGGACAGTGACATTGCCCTAGCAAGAAGGATAGTGCCCTAGAGACTGACCCTATATACTGTACAGGCAATGGCTGCTGGAGAAGATAGACCTATAGGCTCCCCCAAACTCCCCTTTCTTAGCTCACAAGGATAGTGAAGTTGTAGCAAGCAAAGGAACTAACGAGTTTGAGCGGGACTCGAACTCAGTCTGGCGATCACAAATCAATGACGTTTTATAAATCTATATTTATTTGTTGATTTATTTCAGATGTTTTTAAAAGAGAAATAAAGATGAAGAGAATGAATAATGAATGAGATCCAGATTAAAATGTTATTTATGGAAAATCTTTTGAAAATGGTAAACGTAAAATCCAAATAACATTAAATTCTGGTGTGACTTGATTTTTATATTGAGATGACAATGATATTTAGCTGCCTAAAAGTGAACTTGGGATATGAGGTTATCCCTTCAACTTGCAAGTAACACGAGATATTAAAAAGAATAATTAATGCCGTTATGTGATGAATAATATAGACACAGAATACACCACAGAGTGTACAGGAAACTTGATCCTTAATTCACAAGTGGTTGTGAATGACATTCGTCAACAGTAATAGTAGCTACTGAATGAAAACTGATTCTTTCTAAAAACTCTATTGGCAATGAAGGATATTAAGGTGATGCATTGTTCTCTATGTAATTCTATATTTTTAGAAGACTTTATTTTAGTAAAATGATATCACAGGCATAGATACTATGAAACCTTTTCATCATTTACTGTATGACTTTGAAAACTGAATGATGTTAGGCACATTGAATCCATTATATAATAACAAATCTAGTCATAAGAATACTTTGTTGGTGAAAGATATCATAGGTATAAGAGCATTTAGAAAATCTCTATAGTTTCTAGAAGCCTTAGAGTGAGAAAAGAAATTCATTACAAGTGAGAAGGAAATAGAATTAATATATCCTTAGAAACTTTTTGATTAAACTATATCATTGATGTAAAATATTGACTCTTTCTTAAATTGTTGAAAAATATATAGAAGCCTCTGTATGCAAATTGATCCTTTCTTAGAACCCTTTTGCTGGAGAATGATATTGAAGACATGGAAGCCTGTTAATGAAAATTGATCCTTTCTTAAAAGCCTTTTGATGAAGAATGATGTTACAGACATAGAAGCCTGTTCATGAAAATTGATCCTTTCTTAAAAGCCTTTTGATGAAGAATGATGTTACAGACATAGAAGCCTGTTCATGAAAATTGATCCTTTCTTAAAAGCCTTTTGATGAAGAATGATGTTACAGACATAGAAGCCTGTTCATGAAAATTGATCCTTTCTTAAAAGCCTTTTGATGAAGAATGATGTTACAGACATAGAAGCCTGTTCATGAAAATTGATCCTTTCTTAAAAGCCTTTTGATGAAGAATGATATTACAGACATAAACGCCTTGATATGAAAATTGATCCTTTCTTAGAAGCCTTTTGATGAAGAATGATTTCATAGACATGGAAGCATGTTCATGAAAATTGATTTTTTTTCAGAAGCCTTTTGATGAAGAATGATATTACAGACATGGAAGCCTGTTTATGAAAATTGATCCTTTCTTAGAAGCCTTTTGATGAAGAATGATTTCATAGACATGGAAGCATGTTCATGAAAATTGATTTTTTTTCAGAAGCCTTTTGATGAAGAATGATATTACAGACATGGAAGCCTGTTTATGAAAATTGATCCTTTCTTAGAAGCCTTTTGATGAAGAATGATATTACAGACATGGAAGCCTGTTTATGAAAATGGATCCTTTCTCAGAAGCCTTTTGATGAAGAATGATATTACAGACATGGAAGCCTGTTTATGAAATTTGATCCTTTCTTAGAAGCCTTTTGATGAAGAATTATGTTACAGACATGGAAGCCTGTTCATGAAAATTGATCCTTTCTTAGAGGCCTTTTGGTGAAGAATGATATTACACACATGGAAGCCTGTTCATGAAAATTGATCCTTTCTTCGAAGCCTTTTGATGAAGAATTATGTTACAGACATGGAAGCCTGTTCATGAAAATTGATCCTTTCTTAGAAGCCTTTTGATGAAGAATGATATTACAGACATGGAAGCCTGTTTATGAAAATGGATCCTTTCTCAGAAGCCTTTTGATGAAGAATGATATTACAGACATGGAAGCCTGTTCATGAAAATTGAGCCTTTCTTAGAAGCCTTTTGATGAAGAATGATATTACATAGAAGCCTTGATATGGAAATTGATCCTTTCTTAGAAGCCTTTTGATGAAGAATGATATCATAGACATGGAAGCCTGTTCATGAAAAATGATTTTTTTTTCAGAAGCCTTTTGATGAAGAATGATATTACAGACATGGAAGCCTGTTTATGAAAATGGATCCTTTCTCAGAAGCCTTTTGATGAAGAATGATATTACAGACATGGAAGCCTGTTTATGAAAATTGATCCTTTCTTAGAAGCCTTTTGATGAAGAATAATATTACAGACATGGAAGCCTGTTTATGAAAATGGATCCTTTCTCAGAAGCCTTTTGATGAAGAATGATATTACAGACATGGAAGCCTGTTTATGAAATTTGATCCTTTCTTAGAAGCCTTTTGATAAAGAATGACATTAGAGACATGGAAGCCTGTTCATGAAAATTGATCCTTTCTTAGAAGCCTTTTGATGAATAATGATATTACAGACATGGAAGCCTGTTCATGAAAATTGATCCTTTCTTAGAAGCCTTTTGATGAATAATGATATTACAGACATGGAAGCCTGTTCATGAAAATTGATCCTTTCTTAGAAGCCTTTTGATAAAGAATGACATTAGAGACATGGAAGCCTGTTCATGAAAATTGATCCTTTCTTAAAAGCCTTTTGATGAATAATGATATTACAGACATGGAAGCCTGTTCATGAAAATTGATCCTTTCTTAGAAGCCTTTTGATGAATAATGATATTACAGACATGGAAGCCTGTTTATGAAAATTGATCCTTTCTTAGAAGCCTTTTGATGAAGAATAATATTACAGACATGGAAGCCTGTTTATGAAAATGGATCCTTTCTCAGAAGCCTTTTGATGAAGAATGATATTACAGACATGGAAGCCTGTTTATGAAATTTGATCCTTTCTTAGAAGCCTTTTGATAAAGAATGACATTAGAGACATGGAAGCCTGTTCATGAAAATTGATCCTTTCTTAGAAGCCTTTTGATGAATAATGATATTACAGACATGGAAGCCTGTTCATGAAAATTGATCCTTTCTTAGAAGCCTTTTGATAAAGAATGACATTAGAGACATGGAAGCCTGTTCATGAAAATTGATCCTTTCTTAGAAGCCTTTTGATGAATAATGATATTACAGACATGGAAGCCTGTTCATGAAAATTGATCCTTTCTTAGAAGCCTTTTGATGAATAATGATATTACAGACATGGAAGCCTGTTCATGAAAATTGATAATTTCTTAGAAGCCTTTTGATGAAGAAGGATAAGGATATTACAGACATGGAAGCCTGTTTAAGAAAATTGATCCTTTCTTAGAAGCCTTTTGGTGAAGAATGAAATTATAGACATGGAAGCCTGTTTATGTAAATGGATTCTTTCTTAGAAGCCTTTTAGTGACTAATGATATTACAGACATGGAAGCCTGTTCATGAAAATTGATCCTTTCTTAGAAGCCTTTTGATTAAGAAAGATATTACAGACATGGAAGCCAGTTTATGAAAGTTGATAATTTCTTAGAAGCCTTTTGATGAAGAATAATATGACAGACATGGAAGCCTGTTCATGAAAATTGATAATTTCTTAGAAGCCTTTTGATGAAGAATGATATTACAGACATGGAAGCCTGTTCATGAAAATTGATCCTTTCTTAGAAGCCTTTTGATGAAGAATGATATTACAGACATGGAAGCCTGTACATGAAAATTGATCCTTTCTTAGAAGCCTTTTAATGATGAATGATATTACAGACATGGAAGCCTGTACATGAAAATTGATCCTTTCTTAGAAGCCTTTTGATGAAGAATGATATTACAGATATGGAAGCCTTTATATGAAAATTGATCATTTCTTAGAAGCCTTTTAATGAAGAATGATATTACAGACATAGAAGCCTGTTCATGAAAATTGATCCTTTCTTAGAAGCCTTTTGGTGAAGAATAAAATGACAGGCATGGAAGCCTGTTCATGAAAATTGATCCTTACTTAGAAGCCTTTTGATGAAGAATGATATTACAGGCATGGAAGCCTGTTTATAAAAATTGATACTTTCTTAGAAGCCTTTTGGTGAAGAATAAAATGACAGACATGGAAGCCTGTGCATGAAAATTGATAATTTCTTAGAAGCCTTTTTATGAAGAATGATATTACAGACATGGAAGCCTGTGCATGAAAATTGATCCTTTCTTAGAAGCCTTTTGATGAAGAATGATATTACAGGCATGGAAGCCTGTTTATAAAAATTGATACTTTCTTAGAAGCCTTTTGGTGAAGAATAAAATGACAGACATGGAAGCCTGTGCATGAAAATTGATAAGCCTTTTTACGAAGAATGATATTACAGACATGGAAGCCTGTGCATGAAAATTGATCCTTTCTTAGAAGCCTTTTGATGAAGAATGATATTACAGGCATGGAAGCCTGTTTATAAAAATTGATACTTTCTTAGAAGCCTTTTGATGAAGAATGATATTACAGACATGGAAGCCTGTTTATGAAAATTGATCCTTTCTTAGAAGCCTTTTGATGAAGAATGAAATTATAGACATGGAAGCCTGTTTATGAAAATTGATCCTTTCTTAGAAGCCTTTTGATGAAGAATGATATTACAGGCATGGAAGCCTGTTTATAAAAATTGATACTTTCTTAGAAGCCTTTTGATGAAGAATGATATTACAGACATGGAAGCCTGTTTATGAAAATTGATCCTTTCTTAGAAGCCTTTTGATGAAGAATGAAATTATAGACATGGAAGCCTGTTTATGAAAATTGATCCTTTCTTAGAAGCCTTTTGGTGAAGAATGATATTACAGACAATGAAGCCTGTTTATGAAAATTGATCCTTTCTTAGAAGCCTTTTGATGAAGAATGAAATTATAGACATGGAAGCCTGTTTATGAAAATTGATCCTTTCTTAGAAGCCTTTTGATGAAGAATGATATTACAGACATGGAAGCCTGTTTATGAAAATTGATAATTTTTTAGAAGCCTTTTGATGAAGAATAATATTACAGACATGGAAGCCTGTTTATGAAACCTTTCTTAGAAGCCTTTAGATGAAGAATGATATTACAGACATGGAAGCCTGTTTATGAAAATTGATCGTTTCTTAGAAGCCTTTTGATGAAGAATAATATTACAGACATGGAAGCCTGTTTATGAAAATTGATCGTTTCTTAGAAGCCTTTTGATGAAGAATAATATTACAGACATAGAAGCCTTGATATGAAAATTGATCCTTTCTTAGAAGCCTTTTGGTGAAGAATGATATTACCGACATGGAAGCCTGTTCATGAAATTTGATCCTTTCTTAGAAGCCTTTTGATGAAGAATGATATTACAGACATAGAAGCCTTGATATGAAAATTGATCCTTTCTTAGAAGCCTTTTGGTGAAGAATGATATTACCGACATGGAAGCCTGTTCATGAAAATTTATCCTTTCTTAAAAGCCTTTTTATGAAGAATGATATTACAGACATGGAAGCCTGTTCATGAAAATTGATATTTCTTAGAAGCATTTTGATGAAGAATGATATTACAGACATGGAAGCCTGTTCATGAAAATTGATCCTTTCTTAGAAGCCTTTTTATGAAGAATGATATTACAGACATGGAAGCCTGTTCATGAAAATTAATCCTTTCTTAGAAGCCTTTTCATGAAGAATAATATTACAGACATGGAAGCCTGTTCATGAAAATTGATCCTTTCTTAGAAGTCTTTTTATGAAGAATGATATTACAGACATGGAAGCCTGTTCATGAAAATTGATATTTCTTAGAAGCCTTTTGATGAAGAATGATATTACAGACATGGAAGCCTGTTCATGAAAATTGATCCTTTCTTAGAAGCCTTTTGATGAAGAATGATATTACAGACATGGAAGCCTGTTCATGAAAATTGATCCTTTCTTAGAAGCCTTTTGATGAAGAATGATATTACAGACATGGAAGCCTGTTCATGAAAATTTATCCTTTCTTAAAAGCCTTTTGATGAAGAAGGATATTATAGAAATAGAAGCCTGTTCATGAAAATTGATCTTTTCTTAGAAGCCTTTTGATGAAGAATGATATTACAGACATGGAAGCCTGGTCATGAAAATTGATCCTTTCTTAGAATCCTTTTTACGAAGAATAATATTACAGACATGAAAGCCTGTTCATGAAAATTGATCCTTTCTTAGAAGCCTTTTGATGAAGAATGATATTACAGACATGGAAGCCTATTCATGAAAATTGATCGTTTCTTAGAAGCCTTCTGATGAAGAATGATATTGAAGACATGGAAGCCTGTTCATGAAGATTGATCCTTTCTTAGAAGCCTTTTGATGATGAATGATATTACAGACATGGATGCCTGTTCATGAAAATGGATTCTTCCTTAAAAGACTTTTGGTGTTGAATGATATTACAGACATGGAAGCCTATTCATGAAAATTGATCGTTTCTTAGAAGCCTTTTGATGATGAATGATATTACAGACATGGAAGCCTGTTCATGAAAATTGAACCTTTCTTAGAAGCCTTTTGATGATGAATGATATTACAGACATGGAAGCCTGTTAATGAAAATTGATTCTTCCTTAGAAGACTTTTGGTGTTGAATTATATTACAGACATGGAAGCCTGTTCATGAAAATTGAACCTTTCTTAGAAGCCTTTTGATGAAGAATGATAAAACAGATATGAAGCCTGTTCATGAAAATGGATTCTTCCTTAAAAGCCTTTTGATGAAGAAGGATATTTTAGATATGGAAGCCTGTTCATGAAAATTGATCACTTCTTGGAAGCCTTTTGATGAAGAATGATATCAAAGACATGGAAGCCTTTATATGAAAATTGATCCTTTCTTAGAAGCCTTTTGATGAAGAATGATATTACAGACATGGAAGCCTATTCATGAAAATTGATCGTTTCTTAGAAGCCTTCTGATGAAGAATGATATTGAAGACATGGAAGCCTGTTCATGAAGATTGATCCTTTCTTAGAAGCCTTTTGATGAAGAAAGATATTTCAGACATGGAAGCCTGTTCATGAAAATTGATCCTTTCTTTGAAGCCTTTTGATGAAGAATGATATTTCAGACATGGAAGCCTGTTCATGAAAATTGATCCTTTCTTAAAAGCCTTTTGATGAAGAAAGATATTACACACATGGAAGCCTGTTCATGAAAATGGATTCTTCCTTAAAAGACTTTTGGTGTTGAATGATATTACAGACATGGAAGCCTGTTCATGAAAATTGATCCTTTCTTAGAAGCCTTTTGATGAAGAATGATATTTCAGACATGGAAGCCTGTTCATGAAAATTGATCCTTTCTTAAAAGCCTTTTGATGAAGAATGATATTTCAGATATGGAAGCCTGTTCATGAAAATTTATCCTTTCTTTGAAGTCTTTTGATGAAGAATGATATTACAGACATGGAAGCCTGTTCATGAAAATTGATCCTTTCTTAAAAGCCTTTGATGAAGAATGATATTTCAGATATGGAAGCCTGTTCATGAAAATTTATCCTTTCTTTGAAGTCTTTTGATGATGAATGATATTACAGACATGGAAGCCTGTTCATGAAAATTGATTCTTCCTTAGAAGACATTTGGTGTTGAATGATATTACAGATATGAAAGCCTGTTCATGAAAATTGATCGTTTCTTAGAAGCCTTTTGATGAAGAATGATATTACAGACATGGAAGCCTGTTCATGAAAATTGATCCTTTCTTTGAAGCCTTTTGATGAAGAATGATATTTCAGACATGGAAGCCTGTTCATGAAAATTGATCCTTTCTTTGAAGCCTTTTGATGAAGAATGATATTACAGACAGGGAAGCCTGTTCATGAAAAATGATCCTTTCTTAGAAGCCTTTTGATGAAGAATGATATTTCAGACATGGAAGCCTGTTCATGAAAATTGATCCTTTCTTTGAAGCCTTTTGATGAAGAATGATATTTCAGACATGGAAGCCTGTTCATGAAAATTGATCCTTTCTTTGAAGCCTTTTGATGAAGAATGATATTACAGACAGGGAAGCCTGTTCATGAAAATTGATCCTTTCTTAGAAGCCTTTTGATGAAGAATAATATTACAGACATGGCAGCCTTTTTATGAAAATTGATCCTTTCATAGAAGCCTTTTTGGTGAAGAATGATATTACAGACATGAAAGCCTGTGCATGAAAATTGATCCTTTCCTAGAAGCCTTTTGGTGTAGAAAGAAAATACAGACATGGAAGCCTTTATATGAAAATTGATCCTTTCTTAGAAGCCTTTTGATATTACAGACATGGAAGCCTGTTTATGAAAATTGATCCTTTCTTAGAAGCCTTTTGATGAAGAATGATTATACAGACATGGAAGCCTTTATATGAAAATTGATCCTTTCTTAGAAGCCTTTTGATGAAGAATTATATTACAGACATGGAAGCCTTTATATGAAAATTGATCCTTTCTTAGAAGCCTTTTGAAGAAGAATGATATTACAGACATGGAAGCCTGTTCATGAAAATTGATCCTCTCTTAGAAGCCTTTGGTGAAGAATGATATTACAGTCATGGAAGCCTGTTTATGAAAATTTATCCTTTCTTAGAAGCCTTTTAATGAAGAATAAAATTATAGACATGGAAGCCTTTATATGAAAATTGATCCTTTCTTAGAAGCCTTTTGATGAAAAATGATATTACAGACATGGAAGCCTGTTCATGAAAATTGATCCTTTCTTAGAAGCCATTTGGTGAAGAATGATATTACAGACATGGAAGCCTTTATATGAAAATTGATCCTTTCTTAGAAGCCTTTTGATGAAGAATGATATTACAGACATGGAAGCCTGTTCATGAAAATTGATTCTTTCTTATAAGCCTTATGATGAAGAATGATGTTACAGACTTGGAAGCCTGTTTAGGAAAATTGAACCTTTCCTAGAAGCCATTTGATGAAGAATGATATTACAGACATGGAAGCCTGTTCATGAAAATTGATAATTTTTTAGAAGCCTTTTATTAAAGAATGATATTACAGACATGGAAGCCTGTTTATGAAAATTGATCCTTTCTTAGAAGCCATTTGATGAAGAATAATATAACAGACATGGAAGCCTGTTCATGAAAATTGATTCTTTCTTATAAGCCTTATGATGAAGAATGATATTACAGACATGGAAGCCTGTTTAGGAAAATTGAACCTTTCCTAGAAGCCATTTGATGAAGAATGATATTACAGACATGGAAGCATGTTCATGAAAATTGATAATTTTTTAGATGCCTTTTATTGAAGAATGATATTACAGACATGGAAGCCTGTTTATGAAAATTGAACCTTTCCTAGAAGCCATTTGATGAAGAATGATATTACAGACATGGAAGCATGTTCATGAAAATTGATAATTTTTTAGAAGCCTTTTGTTGAAGAATGATATTACAGACATGGAAGCATGTTCATGAAAATTGATAATTTTTTAGAAGCCTTTTGATGAAGAATGATATTACAGAAATGGAAGCCTGTTTATGGAAATTGAACCTTTCTTAGAATCCTTTTGAT
>NC_090725.1:297486413-297488913 GCF_036898095.1 Palaemon carinicauda | reverse complement strand
TGAAAAGATTTTGCCAGTATATAATTCATCATAAAATGCATGAAAAGTAGCAACAACTGAAATTGTCAATTGTTTATAGAAGGGGTCACTATGAAAAGATTTTTCCAGTATATAAACTCATCATAAAATGCATGAAAAGTAGCAACAGCTGAAGGTATCCATTAATTTATGTAAGGGGTCACCGTGAAAACAAATTGCCACTATATAAATTCACCATAAAATGCATGAAAAGAAGCAACAACTGAAGGTGTCCAATAATTTATCGAAGGGGCCACTATGAAAAGATTTTGCCAGTATATAAATTCCTTGTAAAATGCATGAAAAATAGCAACAACTGCAAGCGTCCATTGATTTATCGAAGGGGTCACTATGAAAAGATTTTGCCGTTACACAAATTCCTGGTAAAATGCATGAAAAGAAGCAACAACTGAAGGTGTCAATTGTTTATAGAAGGGGTCACTATGAAAAGATTTTGCCAGTATATAAATTCATCATAAAATGCATGAAAAGTAGCAATAACAGAAGGTGTCCATTGGTTTATTGAAGGGGTCACTATGGAAAGATTTTGCCAGTACATGAATTCATTGTAAAATGCATGCAAATATAAACAAAAACTGAACGTGCCAGCTGATCTACACTGATCTGTCGTAGGGTCACAGTCCATCATGGTATCAAATACCAGTCAAAACATTAAAGTAAATATTCTTACCTCATCTCAAGGACACGTGGTGATAATCATCTTCGCCGAGGTGTTTATGGGCGGAGCCTAATCAATGACGTATAGAAGTCATCTCAACCCAGCCTTTGGCCAGGCTGATTCTGATTCGAACGAGGGACTACACATTATTTTATAAATCGGATCTTCGTTTGCGTGTGCAAAAGGTTTATTGGTGCCGGGTGCAAAAGACGTGTGCAGCCGCTGTCCCGCGGGAGATAAGGCCTCCTGGGTAGCAACTCGACTTGGACCAGAGAGAGCTGATAAGCTTATCTGTCGTCGGTGGTCGTCAGAAGTCCCTTGGAAACTCGGTGCTTCCATCTGAGATTCGGTTCGAGAAAGTTCTAGAATTGTACTCCCATTCCCTAGCTTGATTTACCCCAGAACGCTTGGATAGTAAACTAATCTCAAATCATTTGGCTATATATATATATATATATATATATATATATATATATATATATATATATACATATATATATATATATATATATATATATATATATATATACTCCAACAACAGCACCGACAATAACAAATGTAGCCATTTCTAGTCCACTACAGGGCAAAAGCCTCAGACATGTCCTTATTCATGTAAAAGGTTTGGCCAGTTTTCATTATCATGGTGGCCACTGCAGATTGGTGATGGTAGGACACTTTAGTCTGACCACTCACAGCAAGCCAACCTATTATGGGTGGCCCTAACTAGTAGAGCTTTGTTGGTCCCGGCGGTACATAAACCCTTTGACCACGTTGAGGTATACCCACTCAGAAAATTTTATATATATGTGTGGTGTGTGTGTGTATATATATACATATATAGAATATATATATATATATGTATGTAAGTATGTATATGTACATATGTATATATATATACATATATATGTGTGTGCATGTGTATGAGATCAAGTATTTAAGTATGTATGTCATTGATCGCTTATGAAATTATTGTCAAGATCCAACGTTGCTTATCTTTACCGATCAAACGTGTTGCTACCCACTGATAACAAATATACTTTCACAGGGATTTAGTCCAAGAAAAAAAAAATAACCCAGTGTTAACTATGTTTACCTTTAATTACGTAAAACAGCCACAGCTGTTTCATGCAACTTCTTAGGATATTCATCAGTATAACTATAGATACTCCCTTTCATGAAGCTCCTCCCCCATTTGCTTTACATCATCATTATCATCATCATCGTCATCATCATCATTATCATCATCATCGTTATCATCATCATCATCTCATCCTACGCCTATTGACGCAAAGGGCCTCGGTTACATTTCGCCAGTATTGAGCTTTCAAACCAATACTTCTCCATTCATTATCTCCTACTTCACGCTTTATAGTCCTCAGCCATGTAGGCCTTGGTCTTTTAACTCTTCTAGTGCCTTGTGGAGCACAGTTGAAAGTTTGGTGTACTAATCTCTCTTGGGGAGTGCGAAGAGCACGCCCAAACCATCTCTATCTTCCCTTCATCACGATCTCATCCACATATTGCACTCGAGTAATCTCTCTTATAGTTTTATTTCTAATACTTTACATATATTTTACCAATTCCTAAATGTCAAGATCTTATAATTTTGATATCCACTCTAATTCATCTTACCGCTGTAGTCTATTGGAAGAGTATCTGATTGGTAGTCCGTTTAACGGGGGCAAGAAGCCCAATAGTTTCCATTAGTGTCTGCCACCTCACCATCCTTATAGGCTAGGGATGGTGAGTTCGGAGATGATCTACCCACCGCCATTACCTGGTACTCCCAGGTCCAAGCATTCT
>NC_090725.1:297476413-297481413 GCF_036898095.1 Palaemon carinicauda | reverse complement strand
ACCTGAGAGAGGGATCAATGGGTGGCTTAAACGTTTAAAGTAATAATACGAAAATGATTGACTTTACCTATATTCAACTTAGCTAGAAAAAAGCCTAAAATATATATATGTATTATATATATATATGGGATGGAAACAAGATCTCATTGAAAATAAGTGCTTTCTGTGGACGTGCCAAGATCTTCGTTACTCTGTCGTTATCTCTTTGAGTTTATGACATCTCTTGAAAGATGAGGATTTGAGATAAAAGTAACTTTATCTCTCAACCGATCGAGTGATCACTGAATATAATAGTTTATTTGTTCATTACTTCTCTTGTAGTTTATTCATTTCCTTATATCCCTTTTCTCACTGGGCTATTTTCCCTATTGGAGCCCTTGGACTTATAGCATCCTGCTTTTCAACTAGGGTTTTGGCTTAGCAAGTAATTATCATCATCATCATCTCCTCCTACCACAATTGACGCAAAGGGCCTCGGTTTGATTTCGCCAGTCGTCTCTATCTTGAGCTTTTAAATCAATACTTCTCCATCCTTCATCTCACACTTCAGGTTCATAGTCCTCAGCCATGTAAGCCTGAGTCTTCCAACTCTTCTGGTGCCTTGTGGAAACCAGTTGAAAGTTTTGTCGACTAATCTCTCTTGGGGAGTGCGAGAAGAGCATGCCTATACCATCTCCATCTATCCCTCATCATGTTCTTATCCACCTCTGTCATTTGAGTAAACTTCTCATATAGTTTAATTCGAATCCTATCCTGCCATTTAACTTACATTAGTAATAATAATAATAAATAATAATAATAATAATAATAATAATAATAATAATAATAATAACACATTGCACTGAGTTTAGTGCTAGCTAAGATATGGATTTACATTACAGGGTTTTGAATTTCCTCTCAAAATATTTTGCACAACAAAAGGAGTTCTCTCCATATTCTAATTACAACATACTTTATATCTTATCAGATCAATGTATTCTCAAAAAGAAGGGCTGATTAACTTTATGCATGAGTTAAAACAATGAATTTCATATCAGTCAATCTCACCGTCCTGGTAAGTTAAGGAAGGGCTCTTGGGGGAGCCTATAGGTTTATCTGCCTGAGTCATCAGCATCCATTGCCTGAGCCTCCTTCGTCCTAGCTTGGGTGGAGGGGGGGGGGGGGGGCTTGGCGCTAATCATATGTATATAATGGTCAGTCTCTAGGGCATTGTCCTGCTCGATAGGGCAATGTCACTGTCACTTGTCCCCGCTATTCATGAGGGACCTTTAAACCTTCAAACCTTTAAAATGGGTTAGTCAAAGAGTTTTTTAAAATGCTAGTTGGTAGGGTTGAAGGGAAGGCCTATAACTTCACACACACACACACACACACACACACACACACACACACATATATATATATATATATATATATATACATATAATTATGTATGTATGTATGTATGTATGTATATATATACTATATATATATATATATATATATATATATATATAAATAAACATATACATATATATACATCTATCTATCTATCTATCTATGTATATGTATATATATATAATATATATATATATATATATATATATATATATATATATATATATATATATATATATATATATATGTGTGTGTGTGTGCACGCGCGTGTGTTTGTTTATGTTTGTTGTTGACTGTAGTATACACGAACCTACCTTATTTATATTCAATATAATCATCCTAATTTACCATAAAAACCATAAAACATAGGATATAGACTTCTGACAGACAGAGAGAGAGAGAGAGAGAGAGGAGAGAGAGAGAGAGAGAGAGAGAGAGAGAGAGAGAGAGAGAGAAAGAGAGAGAGAGAGAGATCTAACAATCATTTGGATACCAGTAACCCATTACGAAATCTCTAAGCTTCGTTTGGGTTAATGACCTCAGGTCACTTGACATTTGGCAGACGTCAGATTGGAGACCCAAATCATACATAGTCTTTTCGTAATGATTTTATCTGGGGTCGTTTTCTTGTCTTTTTCTGTTTACATAGATATGTGTTATTGATAACTACAACCTATAATAATAATAATGATAATAATAATAATAATAATAATAATAATAATAATAGAAACAACATCTTTATCCACACTGGGGTTTGGAAAATTCATCACCACACTGGCCGCTGCCGATTGGTGATGGTGGGAGACTTTATTTTGATCGCTCATAGATAACCAACCTAGTATGGGTGGCCCCTGACTAGTGATCATAGTGATACACAAAACCTTTTCACAACGTTAATGTATCCCAACTTAGATATATATATATATATATATATATATATATATATATATTATATACATATCTATATATTTTATACATATACATACATATATATATATATATATATATATATATAAATATATATATTAATATATATATATATATATATATATATATATATACATGTATATACATATATATATATATATATATATACAATATATAGTATATATATATATATATATATATATATATATATATAAATTATTATTATTATTATTATATTATTATTATTATTATTAATATTATTATTATCATTATTATCATTATTATTATTATTATTATTATTATTATTATTATTAGCTAAGCTACAACCATAGTTGGAAAAGCAGGATGCGATAAGCCCAAGGGCTCCAACAAGGAAAATTAGCCCAAAGAGGAAAGGAAATGAAGAAATTAATAAACTACAAGAGAAGTGATGAACATTTAATATACTATTCTGAGAACTTTAACAACATTGCAATAGATATATCATAAATAAAAATATAATGAGAGACTTATGTCAGTCTGTTCAAGATCAAAACTTTTGAAGTTCCGCTGATTCAAGTACCTGATTAAGATCATTCCAGATTTGGTCATAGATGGAATAAAAACATCTAGCCCATTTTCCTTGTCCAGAATTAAACCCATTTTGAGTGTAATATATTTTTCTCTCATCTACGATATTATTTTCATTCCAATATCTTCCTTGATTATTAATTTTCCTCGTATATATCATTTCACCTCATATACATAGCTAAACTTTAGTTGGGATAAAACTCCTAGCCCATCTTCCTTAATGAAAATTAAACCCATTTTCAGTATAATATATTTATTTCCCCATTTATAATAATATTTCTTTTTTCTCATATCTTTCTTGATATTTAATGTTTCTTCATATATTTCATTTCACCTCTTATACATAGTTAAACTTTATTATTTGCATGATCCTATTTCTAACATAATTCAGTCTAAATATATACTTCCACACATTTGATGTCATTATAATTCCCATTTTTCTCATCCTATCTCTTTTTCCCAATCTTCCTTTTGTCCTTTCATAATTCACATTTTTCTTCTTCTATCTCTTTATCCTAATCTTCCTTTTGTCCTTTCATAATTCACATTTTTCTTCTCGTATCTCTTTATCCCAATCTTCCTTTTGTCCTTCTTTCATAATTCACATTTTTCATCCATCTCATTATCCCATTCTTCCTTTTGTCCTTCTTTCATAATTCAAATTTTTCATCCATCTCATTATCCCAATCTTCCTTTTTTCCTTTCACAATTCATATTTTTCTTCTCCTGTTCCATTATCTCAATCTTCCTTTTGTCCTATCATAATTCACATTTTTCTTCCATCTCATTATCCCAATCTTCCTTTTGTCCTTCTTTCATAATTCATATTTTTCTTCTCCTATCTTATTATCCCAATGTTTCTTTCGTCCTTATTTCATAATTCACATTTTCTTTTTCTATCCCCTTATCCAAATCTTCCTTATGTCCTCCTATCCCTGTTTCATCCTTCACCTTCCTCCTGCTCATATTTCCTAATCCACGTCATTACTTAATACCAGTCTCCCCTTTGACCGCTCACCACCGGTATGCAGTTCGGGTCCTTGGGCGTCCTTGGCACTGGACTGAAGGGAATACGACACCAAACTTTTTTTCTAATTATCTGATATTCATTTTTTTTTTATCTTCCTTTTTTTCCTGGTGAAGTCAGGTTTTTTGCAATGTGTAATTCGACCTACCAGGAGGTAGTCTTTTCTATGATTTTTTTTTTTTTAAATATATTTCTTTTTTTAGTGGTCTTTTTTGGTTTTTGTGCAAAGGAAATTTTGAAATTTAATGATAGATTTTCTTGGGGATTTAGTTTTTATATTTTTTTTAGATTTATCAAGTATTTTTATATACAATTTCGAGATATATTTTATTGGTTTTTATGCAAAAGGAAATTTTTAATTTTAATGTTTTGATTTTTCAGGTTTTTTATTTTTATATTTCTTAAATTTATTAAGTGTTTTTACATACACTTTTGAAATATTCTTTATTAGTTTTTGTTCAAAAGGAAATTTTTTATTTTAATGAATGATTTTTCAGGATTTTTTTTCATTTTCTTAGATTTATGAAATATTTTTACATACACTAAACATATTTTTTATTGGTGTTTGTACAAAAGGATATTCTCAATATAATGATAAATATTTCAGAATTTGATTCTATTCTTATATATCTGAAATATTTTTGCACACACTTTTGAAATATTCTTTATTGATCTTTGTGCAAACGAAAAATTTTCAATGTAATGATTGACTTTTCAGAATTTTTTTTTCTTTTATATTGAAAGTATTTTGCATATTCTTTTAAAATCAAATAAACTCCATATGATGCATGCCTATGCTATCAGGCTTTTATTTCAATATATACAGAAGACAACATTGAATATCTCTATTGGTTTTCGTGCAAGAATGAAATATTTTGATATACCGCCAGAGAGTTATGGGGTCCTTTGACTGGCCAGACAGTACTACTATGGATCCTTCTCTCTAGTTACGGTTCTTTCCCCTTGCTAACACAGACACCGAATAGTCTGGCCTATCTTTACAGATTCTCGTCTGTCCTCATACACCTGACAACTGTGAGGTTACCAAACAATTCTTCTTCACCCAAGGGGTTAACTATTGCACTGTAACTGTTCAGTG